>NC_138777.1:12632512-12677512 GCF_965119305.1 Pelophylax lessonae | reverse complement strand
TGCGTGTGCAAATGCTTAGCATTAACACTAATACCGATAGTGATATCAGTGCAACCCTAGTCTGCATGTACTCCAGCGATGGCTGAATGGCAATTCTTAGGGTGGGTTTCCATAGGCATCATTCGGCAAGAATGCAGGTTATTCCTGCAGCCAGATATACAGGGGGGGGGATGTGGAGAGATGTGGTTGCTGAGCCTCTGCAAAACAATGACAGGGTGACAGTGGCTGCCGGAGTAATCACCTGTCCCTAACCGCAGTGCGATTTCATCCAATCACCAGAGAACTGATGCAGCTGCTGTCAGCCCATCATTGCTTTCTACAGGCGCCTCAATTCTCTCCATAAGCATTGCCTATGGATTGTAACATTTATGTAGTTTGTCGCTGTTGCCTGGGTGAATGCTGGAATTTTTAGGACGTTTGAAACGTCCGTTCAGTCGCGTTTGTACCCGCGTTTAGCGGGCGTTTAGCAGCGTTTGCGGGCGTTTGCGTTTAGAAGCCTAGAGGTCAAAAAAATGATTCCCCTTTAAAATGGAAAAACGCGAACGCTAAACGCGGGTCATCGCGTTCGGACGCGTTCGGACGCATTCGGACGCGTTTAGACGCGTTCAGACGCGTTTGTGTGCTTGAAACGCCGGGAAACACACGTTCGAACGCAAATAATTGCGTTCTAAAAACAGTCCCTGAACGCAACTGCCTGCAAATGACTGTAAACGACCTGGTGTACATGGACAGATAAGATAACATGTAGATGGGTTCAGGGGCTTCTGAAAAAAACGCCCAACTGCTCCTAAACGGCCATTTCCAGCGTCCCGTGTACATGGAGCCTAAAATGGTGGGTTTTGCAATTTGTCACACGAAATTTGCGCAATGGTTTTTGAAACGCAACTTTTTTTGGGGGGGGGAAAAAAAAACACACACACACACACACTTTTTTTTTCTTTTAACACAAAAACAAACAAAACGCACACATTAAAAATACCCAATTTTTGGTAAAATATAAAAGATGTTACGGGGGTTCTAACTCCTTTTTTTCTAGCAACAAAAAAAACAGATTTAAACAAGTGTCAGAAAAAGTCCCGGAGGTCAAGTGTGTTTACATTTACTTTTAATGAATCTCACTCAGCAACGTGACCTAGACCTCTTTGTGGATATCCAAATCATGAGATGTCCTTCACGTGTGCTACTCGTGCACCTCCCCGGGGCGCGCAGCATGCTCATTGGCTAATGAGCTTTGTCCTTCGGATACAGGGTGTCACCGATCAGGGTAAAGAGCCGATTATGTAGGCTCTATACATATGATTGGACACAGCCAATCACGTGGTAAACAATTGCCGGTTATCGGCATTTCCTTTCTTCAGCGCTGTCGGTGCCTAAGGAAAGGTAAGCCGAGTTTTAAAAGGCTTTCCAGTTACAGGGGACAGTTTCACAGATTAGTGCAGCCTCACCAGCGGCCATCAGTGAAGAAGAAAAATTACTTTTTTACAAAATTTCATAACCGAGACGAAGCAAAACCCATATTTTTATTTTTTTTCCAAAATTTTTATATAATTTTTTTTTTTTTAGTTCAGTGCCGATTTTAATTCCACCAAAAAGAAAGCTTGGTCTCAAAAAATACGTTCATATTGGTACAGTGTTGCATGACTGCAATTGTTATTGAAAGTGCGACAGCACTTTCAGCTGAAAATGGGCCTGGACAGGAAGGGGGTAAGTGCCCGGTATTGAAGGGGTTAAGCAGCTGTATGCATTGTCCCATAGACAACAATGCAGCTGTGTTTTAAAGTGTTTGTAAATCTTCATTTCTTCTTTATTATTATTATTATTATTATTAAAATATATATATATATATATATATATATATATATATATATATATATATATATATTACAAAATAAATAATAACAAATATGTTATTTTTCACCTGCTTTGTGCAATAGTTTTGAACGGAGCAGCCCAGATCCTCTTCTTCTGGCGTCCCCTGCCAGCTCTCAAGACCAATCTACTTCATCGGGTGCCTCCATGGAAAGCTGCTTTCCTTGGGGGCACATTTGCGGGCTCGCTCCTGAGCCCCCCTGTTGGGTCTATTCACACAGACAGTGGGACTGTCCCGCGCACATGTCAGTGGATTTCATTGACTGCAGTGGGAGCCAATGCTGTCAATCTGTCCATAGAGGAGAGAGACGGCGGCTCTAGCTGCTGCACTCGTGCACATCCCTGGATCAGGTTCAGTTAAGAATAAGGGGGGTCTGGGGGGGGGCATCTGAGTCCGCCCCCCCAGATGGTCACTGATCATCTCAATGACCTTCAGACCCCGTTCACACTGGGGCGACGCTACTTCCCGGGGCGACCTGTGAAGTCGCGGCGCCCTGCTCGCACCGCGACCTCGGAGCGGCCGACACGGACTTCATATCATTGAAGTGAATGCAGGTTGCTCCAAAGAAGCTCCGGACTCTTTTTCTAAGTTGGAGCGACTTGTGTCGCTCCTATTAGAACGGGTCCACAGCTTCTCTATGGAAGGCGACCTACGGTGACCTGTCAGGCGAACCAAGTCGCCTGACAGGTCGCCCCAGTGTGAACGGGCTCGCAGAGGCTGGGCATCACATTATGAAATAACGTCCGGCCTCGACCGATGTAAACACTGCCGTTCAGCTGGAAAGCCAAGATCGTGTGTTTTTTTTTTTTTTTTTTTTGTTTTTTTTTTTATTTTTTTATTTGTAGACCCCACATCTCTCTGTAAATTGGACTTGTGTCCTTTTATTACAAGGGATGTTTACATTCCTTGTAATAGGAATAAAAGTGATCAAAACATTTTTTTTTAAAGGGAAAGTGTTCAAAATGAAAAAATAATTAAAGGGGGGGAAACCATTTTTAGCCTCGGTTTCCACTAGTGCGGCTACGAAGTCGTGCTACTTCTAGCACGACTTCGTAGCAAAAGTAAACCGCGGCTTCAGTTAGACTTGTCCCTCATATATAGAGGGAAGTCGCGCTCAAAAGTAGTACACGATTTACTTTTGAGGTCGCGGCAACTGAAGCCACGGCAGTGGAAACGTGCCCCATTGAAAACAATGGGTTTTGACTTGCTGTGCGACTTGACATGTGTCAAGTCGCACCGCAAGTCGCACTAGTGGAAACCGAGCCTTAAAGTGCTCACACGCAGAAGCAAACGCATATATATGGTGTTCCAACCACATATTGTGAGGTATCACCACAAACGTTAGAGTGAGAGCAATAATTCTACTGCAAGACCTCCTCTGTAACTCTAAACGGGTGACCTGTAAATATTTTTTTAAGAGTCACCTATGGAGTTTAAGTACCGAAATTTGGCATAATTTCACAGGTGTGCGCAATTTTGCAGTGTGACATGTTGGGTATCTATTTACTGGGCGTAACATCGTCTTTCACATTCTACAAGAAATCAAGATAACTTTTTAGTGTTTTTTTTTTTTTTTTATATATTCATGAAACCGTATGTATACACTATTTTTTTTTATTTATGTTTTTTATAATTTATTTTCTTATGTGCAGAGGGATGAGGTGAATAGGGGGTTTATTGGGTGCAAATCAATGCCTGGTGCTGATCGCATGTAACTGATTACTTGGGTGATTGCGTGTAATAACGCTTGTGACCGAGGCTGGACACAGATGGGTTGCATGCAGGGTTCACGGCTTTGGTCACGGCTTGTTTGCACCCATAGCGGGGGGGGGGGGGGGGGTGTAACATAGAGGGCCAAACTTATGATCCCGCACACAGGCCCCCCCCCACTACTTTTAGGAAAGTGCGCTAGTGATGAGGAAACTTTGCCCTATACAATGTAAACACTCGTCATTGATCCTTTACATTGGATTCATTTGTTTTAGACTCCAGTAAATACAAGAGAGTGGAACTTTACTCTTCCTGTCATCACTGATTATTTTTAATCCTAATGCTGCTCACATTAGTAAATAGGAAAGTATAAATCATATTTACTTGTGGTGTGTTGGAGCTGCACGATTCTGAATAAAATCAGAATCACAACTTCTTTTCGCTTAAGTAAAGATCACGATTCTCGCTGTAACATCTTTCACATTATACAAAAAAATTTGGCTAACTTTACTGTTTAGTTTTTTATTTTTTTTTTCCTTTATTTTAATCCCCCCCCCCCCCCCAAAAAATCGCGTTTTATGAGATCGCTGCGCAAATACAGCATGACATAAATATTGCAGCAACCGCCATTTTAGTCTCTAAGGTCTCTGCTAAAAAAAAAAAAAAAAAAAATACAGTATCTCGCATAAGTGAGTACGCCCCTTACATTTTTGTAAATATTTTATTCTATCTTTTCATGTGACAACACTGAAGAAATGACACTTTGCTACAATGTAAAGTAGTGAGTGTACAGCTTGTATGAGTGCCGTGTCACACTTGTGCGATGCGGGAAGGCTGCGAATTCGCAGCCTGTTCCCGCATCGCAAACGCACCCCTGGCAGTTCACACTGCCATATGCGATATGCTGGGGGTGTCAATGAAATGTTAACGACACCCCCCCCCAGTTTGATTGCATATCGCAGTGCGATCTTTACAGTTCGCACAGGATCGGATCGCACAAGTGTGAACCACTGTGCGATCCCATCCTGATGCGGCTGAAAAAAAGGGTCCTGTGCGACTTTGGTGCGGGTGCAGTGCGAATTTAGCCATACAAAGTGTATGGCTGAATTTGCACCGCACAGCCGATCGCATGTAATGAAGGAGCAGTGCGTTCCGATATTACATGCGATCACCGCAGCCACAAGAATGTGAACCGGCACTAACAGTGTAAATTTGCTGTCCCCTCAAAATAACTCAACACAGCCATTAATGTCTAAACCGCTGGCAACAAAAGTGAGTACACCCCTAGGTGACAATGTCCAAATTGGGCCCAATTAGCCATTTTTCCTCCCCAGAGTCATGAGGCTCATTAGTGTTACAAGGTCTCAGGTGTGAATGGGGAGCAGGTGTGTTAAATTTGGTGTTATCGCTCTCACTCTCTCATACTGGTCACTGGAAGTTCAACATGGCACCTCATGGCAAAGAACTCTGAGGATCTGAAAAAAAGAATTGTAGCTCTACATAAAGATGGCCTAGGATATAAGAAGATTGCCAAGACCCTGAAACTGAGCTGCAGCACGGTGGCCAAGACCATACAGCGGTTTAACAGGACAGGTCCCACTCAGAACAGGCCTCGCCATGGTCCACCAAAGAAGTTGAGTGCACATGCTCAGCGTCATATCCAGAGGTTGTCTTTGGGAAATAGACGTATGAGTGCTGCCAGCATTGCTGCAGAGGTTGAAGGGGTGGGGGGGGGGGGTCAGCCTGTCAGTGCTCAGACCATACGCCGCACACTGCATTAAATTGGTCTGCATGGCTGTCGTCCCAGAAGGAAGCCTCTTCTAAAGATGATGAACAAGAAAGCCTGCAAACAGTTTGCTGAAGACAAGCAGACTAAGGACACGGATTACTGGAACCATCTCCTGTGGTCTGATGAGACCAAGATAAACGTATTTGGTTCAGATGGTGTCAAGCGTGTGTGGGGGCAACCAGGTGAGGAGTACAAAGACAAGTGTGTCTTACCTACAGTCAAGCATGGTGGTGGGAGTGTCATGGTCTGGGGCTGCATGAGTGCTGCCGGCACTGGAGAGCTACAGTTCATTGAGGGAACCATGAATGCCAACATGTACTGTGACATACTGAAGCAGAGCATGATCCCCTCCCTTCAGAGACTGGGGTTGTTATCATGTTGGAATACTGCCCTGCGGCCCAAACACACCTCCACGATTACCACTGCCTTGCTAAAGAAGCTGAGGGTAAAGGTGATGGACTGGCCAAGCATGTCTCCAGACCTAAACCCTATTGAGCATCTGTGGGGCATCCTCAAACAGAAGGAGGAGGAGCGCAAGGTCTCTAACATCCACCAGCTCTGTGATGTCATCATGGAGGAGTGGAAGAGGACTCCAGTGGCAACCTGTGAAGCTCTGGTGAACTCCATGCCCAAGAGGGTTAAGGCAGTGCTGGAAAATAATGGTGGTCACACAAAATATTGACACTTTGGGCCCAATTTAGATATTGCTACTTTTGTTGCCAGCGGTTTAGACATTAATGGCTGTGTGTTGAGTTATTTTGAGGGGACAGTAAATTTACACTGTTATACAAGCTGTACACTCACTACTTTACATTGTAGCAAAGTCTCATTTCTTCAGTCCCCGTTCACACTGGGGCGACCTGTGAGGCGACCTGGTCGCCGTAGGTTGCCTCCCATAGGGAAGCTGCGGACCCGTTCTAATAGGAGCGACACAAGTCGCTCCGACTTAGAAAAAGGGTCCAGAGCTTCTTTGGGGTGACCCGGAGCAACCGTCATAGACTTCAATGTTATGAAGTCCGTGCCGGCCGCTCCGAGGTCGCGGCGCGCTGCTCGCACCGCGACCTCGGAGGTCGCCCCGGGAAGTCGGATCGCCCCAGTGTGAACGGGGCCTCAAGTGTTGTCACACGTAAAGATATAATAAAATATTTACAAAAATGTGAGGGGTGTACTTAGTTTTGTGAGTTACTGTGTATATTTTATGTTTGAGGGTTCTAAGTTTTTGAACAGCACAGACCGCAATAAAAACCGACAGGAAATGTTATCCCTCTCCACTCTATCCAAAACTTAAAAAAAAATAAAACTTTTTTAATTTTTAGTTATACTTTAACCACTTCAGCTCCGGAAGGTTTTACCCCCCCCTCTTCCTGACCAGGCCATTTTTTTGTGATACGACACTGCATTGCTTTAATTGACATTTGCGCGGTTTTGCGAAGCTGTGCCTAAATAAAATAAAAAAAAAAAAAAGACAATTTTTTCTTTTTCTTCCCCACAAACAGAGCTTTCTCTTGGTGGTATTTGATCACCTCTGCGGTTTTATTTTTTTTGTGCTATAAACAAAAAGCGACAATTTACTTTCTGCTACAAAACATACCCAATAATAACATTTAAAACCTCATATTTTGGTGTAAAAAAAAAAAAAAAAATAAATAAAATCCTTAAGTGTATATTGATTGGTTTGCGCAAATGATATAGCGTACACAAACTATGGGATACATTTATGGCCTTTTTTTTTTTTTTTTTTTTTGTTACTAGTAATGGCGGCAATCAGCGATTTTTAGCTGGACTACGACATTGCGGTGGACAAATCTGACGCTAAGCAACACTTTTTGGGGAGGGGCACCAATACAGTGATCAGTGCTAAAAAAAAAAAAAGCACTGGTACTCTATAAATGGCACTGGCTGGGAAGGGGTTAAGTGTGCTCCTACTGCACATGCGCAAAGCGTGCTGCGCTCTTACTGGCCTGGCAGCAGTGGATGGAGAAGGGGGGCTGAACTAGTCATGTACCTCGCTGTAGCAAGGTTTGAGGGAAGTGGACATCGGTCAAACAGGTAATCGTTTGACCGATGGCGTTTACCTCGCCATGTGGATTTGGTGTGATGTGCGAATGCATTCTGCTACGGAGTTAATATTTTATTTCCTTTTGCTGAAGAGAAGTGTCAGCGGCGATTTTTGGTTAAATATTTCCCCGGTGAAGGTAATTCGAGAAGGTTATGTCTGTATTATCAGCAATTCTGCCTCCTTTATATCTCTTCATATATATAGTTGCAGATGGCTTCTAAATTATAGAGATTTGATCTATTAACAGCCCAGTGCTTGTAGACTCTTCTAGGTTTAAAAAATAAAAAAATGTGCTTGAATTCCTTTTGGTAAAAAAAAAAAAGAAATGTAGCAGAATACATATTGGCCTAAAACAATAAAAAAAAAAAAAATCAAATTCTCTATTGACTGTGTTTAATAGCAGAAAGTAATAGAAAGAAAAAAAAAAATTTTTTTTTTTTTTTTTTTTTAGGCTAATATGTATTCTGCAACATATATTTTTGGTTAAAAAAAAAACAATTCTGAAAATTTTTTTTATATAGAATTAATAATATTTATTAATAGTAATATTAAACATATTAAAAAAAAATATATATATATATATATATATATATATATATATATATATATTATAAATTTTTTTTGTTTTAGCACTAAAAATAAAAACTGCACAGGTGATCAAATGCCACCAAAAGAGAGCTCTATTTGTAAGAAAAAAAAGGACATTTATTTTATCTGGGTACAGTGTTGCACGACTGCACAATTGTCAGTTAAAGTAATGCAGTGCCATATCGCAAAAAAATGGTCTACTCAGGAAGGGTGGGTAAATCTTCCGAAGGGCAATTGGTTAATCTGCCAGAACCATTAAAGGTAGCAGGGGGGATCCAATACCCCGCCCCCAACTGTCAGATGGTTGTAAAGAGGCTGAAAACAGAACAGTTGCTGCGTCTCCGCCCACCAAGGTTATTTATTCGGTTTCTGTTGGTGGAGCCGTGTTTTACATTTTTGTTGTTGTGTGTATTTGTTTTAGGGAAGTTATTCAGCTAAATGTCTTGTTGATCCTGTTTGGAATTTCTTTTAGAACATTCTGCTTATCTGTGACCGGATTACCATGTCTGTGAATAGAACTGTGCGTTACGTCTGATCTAATAAGGACGTTGTGTAACGCTTCCTATTCCTCCCAGCCAGGACACCCCACATAATCCCAGCTATGGGGACACATGGTGGTGTATGGAGATGTAATCCCAGCTATGGGGACACATGGCGGTGTATGGAGATGCGATCCCATCTATGGGGACACATGGCGGTGTATGGAGATGTAATCCCATCTATGGGGACACATGGCGGTGTATGGAGATGTAATCCCATCTATGGGGACACATGGCGGTGTATGGAGATGTGATCCCATCTATGGGGACACATGACGGTGTATGGAGATGTAATCCCATCTATGGGGACACATGGCGGTGTATGGAGATGTAATCCCAGCTATGGGGACACATGACGGTGTATGGAGATGTGATCCCATCTATGGGGACACATGGCGGTGTATGGAGATGTAATCCCATCTATGGGGACACATGGCGGTGTATGGAGATGTAATCCCATCTATGGGGACACATGGCGGTGTATGGAGATGTGATCCCAGCTATGGGGACACATGACGGTGTATGGAGATGTGATCCCATCTATGGGGACACATGGCGGTGTATGGAGATGTAATCCCAGCTATGGGGACACATGACGGTGTATGGAGATGTGATCCCAGCTATGGGGACACATGGCGGTGTATGGAGATGTGATCCCAGCTATGGGGACACATGGCGGTGTATGGAGATGTGATCCCATCTATGGGGACACATGGCGGTGTATGGAGATGTGATCCCATCTATGGGGACACATGGCGGTGTATGGAGATGTGATCCCAGCTATGGGGACACATGGCGGTGTATGGAGATGTGATCCCATCTATGGGGACACATGGCGGTGTATGGAGATGTGATCCCATCTATGGGGACACATGGTGGTGTATGGAGATGTGATCCCAGCTATGGGGACACATGACGGTGTATGGAGATGTGATCCCATCTATGGGGACACATGGCGGTGTATGGAGATGTAATCCCAGCTATGGGGACACATGGCGGTGTATGGAGATGTAATCCCAGCTATGGGGACACATGGCGGTGTATGGAGATGTGATCCCAGCTATGGGGACACATGGCGGTGTATGGAGATGTAATCCCAGCTATGGGGACACATGGCGGTGTATGGAGATGTGATCCCATCTATGGGGACACATGACGGTGTATGGAGATGTGATCCCATCTATGGGGACACATGGCGGTGTATGGAGATGTGATCCCATCTATGGGGACACATGACGGTGTATGGAGATGTGATCCCATCTATGGGGACACATGGCGGTGTATGGAGATGTGATCCCATCTATGGGGACACATGGCGGTGTATGGAGATGTGATCCCATCTATGGGGACACATGACGGTGTATGGAGATGTGATCCCATCTATGGGGACACATGACGGTGTATGGAGATGTGATCCCATCTATGGGGACACATGGCGGTGTATGGAGATGTAATCCCATCTATGGGGACACATGGCGGTGTATGGAGATGTGATCCCATCTATGGGGACACATGGCGGTGTATGGAGATGTGATCCCAGCTATGGGGACACATGGCGGTGTATGGAGATGTGATCCCAGCTATGGGGACACATGGCGGTGTATGGAGATGTAATCCCATCTATGGGGACACATGGCGGTGTATGGAGATGTGATCCCAGCTATGGGGACACATGGCGGTGTATGGAGATGTGATCCCATCTATGGGGACACATGGCGGTGTATGGAGATGTAATCCCATCTATGGGGACACATGGCGGTGTATGGAGATGTGATCCCATCTATGGGGACACATGGCGGTGTATGGAGATGTGATCCCATCTATGGGGACACATGGCGGTGTATGGAGATGTGATCCCATCTATGGGGACACATGGCGGTGTATGGAGATGTGATCCCATCTATGGGGACACATGGCGGTGTATGGAGATGTGATCCCATCTATGGGGACACATGGCGGTGTATGGAGATGTGATCCCATCTATGGGGACACATGGCGGTGTATGGAGATGTGATCCCATCTATGGGGACACATGGCGGTGTATGGAGATGTGATCCCATCTATGGGGACACATGGCGGTGTATGGAGATGGTACTGCAGTGTTCTTCTCTCCCTCTCCATACATGAAAACGCTGATCTTCTGTAGGGAAATATGATGTGTAGGTGATGAGTCATCCAAACAGCATAATTGCCTTTTCCTCTGCAGGGAGAACGTATTCCTCTGTATGTGATGTGATCTGTGTGTGTAATGATCTTGTGTGGTGCTACCTTCATGGATGTGAGCTTTTATTCCAGATCACGGCGGCACTCACACTATAGAATTTGATAAACATTGCGTGTTTTTTTTTTTTTTTGTTTAAGCAACTCCAAGCATAGCGATCAGACTGTTGCAAGGTGCATGAACTACTTTGCCACATTTGTGGCACATAGGGCACCCTATTGAAATGAATGGGCTGCCTTAAACTGCAAATGCGCAGATGTGTATGAATGTGAGTTGGAGACCTTTTTAGATTGTAAGCTTCTTGGGGGCAGGGACTGATGTGAATGTACAATGTATATGAAAAAGTGCTGCATAAATTGACAGCACTATATTAGTACCATAAATAAAATATGTGATGCCTGGTGTTCCTCATCATAGTGTACATATATTTGCAAATTAGTAAATTGAGTATTCTTCCTTTTCTTCTTTTTTTTTTTTTTTTTTCAATTTTATGGTATTGGTTAAAGCTGAAGTGTACGGCTTGTTCACACCAGCAACCACACTGAATGCATGGTGTGCATTGGGGGTACATTTTATGAAATAGGATTGGACGTTTGGATTATTTTCTCTTCCCCCTCCTTTTTATTTTTTTTCTCCTTTATTCTTTTCTTTCTTTTTCTCTCTTTTTTCTTTCTTCTTTTCCTTCTCCCTCTTTTCTTTCTTTTTTTATTTCTTCTTTTCTTTCTTTTTTTCTTCTTTTCCTTCTCTTCTTTCCTTCTCTTCTTTCTTTTTTTCTTCTTCTTTCTTTTTTTCTTCTTCTTTCTTTTTTTCTTCTTCTTTCTTTTTTTCTTCTTCTTTCTTTTTTTCTTCTTCTTTCTTTTTTTCTTCTTCTTTCTTTTTTTCTTTTTCTTTCTCTTCTTTCTTTTCTTTCTCTTCTTTCTTTTCTTTCTCTTCTTTCTTTCTCTTTCTCTTCTTTCTCTTTCTCTTCTTTCTTTTCTTTCTTTTCTCTCTTTTCTCTTTTCTCTCTCTTTTCTCCTCTTTTCCTTCTCCTTTTCTTTCTTTTTTCTTCTTTTCCTTCTCCTTGTTCTTTTCTTCTTTCTTTTCTTTCTCTTTTTTCTCTTTTTTTCTCTTTTTTTTTTTTCTCGCTCTCGCTCTCTTTTTTTTTCTCTCTTTTCTCTCTCGCTCTTTTTTTTTTTTTTTTTTTTCTTTCCTTCCCCCTAAAGTCCCACAGTGCCACCCAACCGCCCCATAATGGCTTGCAGTGAATTATACCAGTTCTGGACCAGAAGGATTTGCCCCCCTCCCTTAATGATCAGGCCATTTTTTTGCGATTCGGCACTGCGTTACCAACGGAAACCTGCACGGTCGTTCGACACTGTACCCAAATAAAATTGTCCTTTTTTCCCCCACAAATAGAGCTTTCTTTTGGTGGTATTTGATCACATGTGCGAATTCCCTTTTTTTTTTTTTTTGCACTATAAACAAAAAAAAAGACAATTCTGCTATATAACATTCCCCCCAAAAAAGAAATTAAGAATCGTTTTTTTTTTTTTTTTTATTCTGCTACATTTTTTTGCCAAAAAAAAATCGCAAGAAGTGTATTTTGATTGGTTTGCGCAAAAGTTAGCGCATCTACTAACTAGGGGAAAGATTTGTCATTTTTATTTGATTTTTTTTTTTTTTTTTTTTTTTTTACTAGTAATAGTGTCGTTCAGCAATATTTAGCAGGCCTGTAACTGACATTTTTTTGACACTTTTGGGGGTACCAGTGATATTACTACAGTAATCAGTGCTAAAAATATGCACTGTTACTGTAATAATGACACTGATAGGGAAGGGGTTAACTTAGAGGTGCTCAAAAGGTTAAGTGTGAGCCTAGGGGAGTGTTTACTAACTGTATGGGAGGAGGGACTTGTGAAATGACCATAGAGACCTGTGATCCTATGTAGAAGGTTCACAGGCGCTCTGTGATAATTTCAGAGAGAACAAAGGTCAGCTGTGTTTACAACAGCAGACCGTCCTTCTCTCTCAGCGGGAAGCGATCGCGGCCGCCAGAGGCGGCGCTCCTGGCTCCTCCTCTGCATGCATTGGCACTGTCCAGACAGAGGATAAGGGGTCATGCAGCCTCGTAGAACTGTCAAGGGAGAATGAAAACTCCTTCGAGCTTTAACCAGACACTGATCGAAGTCACAAGACTGCTTTATACTGCTAAGAGGTATTTAGCAGTTAATATTTACTAAAATAATTGCATTTCCATGTTCTGTGGGAGAGCAGATATAGTGACTGCAGGCTCCTGTGGAGATCAGATATAGTGACTGCAGGCTCCTGTGGAGAGCAGATATAGTGACTGCAGGCTCCTGTGGAGAGCAGATATAGTGACTGCAGGCTCCTGGGGAGACCAGATATAGGGACTGCAGGCTCCTGGGGAGAGCAGATATAGTGACTGCAGGCTCCCGGGGAGAGCAGATATAGGGACTGCAGGCTCCTGGGGAGAGCAGATATAGGGACTGCAGGCTCCTGGGGAGAGCAGATATAGGGACTGCAGGCTCCTGGGGAGAGCAGATATAGGGACTGCAGGCTCCTGGGGAGAGCAGATATAGGGACTGCAGGCTCCCGGGGAGAGCAGATATAGGGACTGCAGGCTCCCGGGGAGAGCAGATAGAGGGACTGCAGGCTCCCGGGGAGAGCAGATAGAGGGACTGCAGGCTCCCGGGGAGAGCAGATATAGGGACTGCAGGCTCCCGGGGAGAGCAGATATAGGGACTGCAGGCTCCCGGGGAGAGCAGATATAGGGACTGCAGGCTCCCGGGGAGAGCAGATATAGGGACTGCAGGCTCCCGGGGAGAGCAGATATAGGGACTGCAGGCTCCCGGGGAGAGCAGATATAGTGACAAGATATAGTGCAAGCTATGGTTTAGCTGGCATGGCACTACAATCACCAGCATTGCGTTGGCTGGTAGGATATTTGGAAACCTGTGGCTTCCTAGCAGCTGGTGTAGCAGCCCCTTGATCTGCTGCTTCATTAACAGATTAGAGATCTCCGCGCTCCCCTCCTCCCTCCCTTTTCTCTCTCTAACATTTAGGTCAGTAGGGTAAAGCCAGGCTAAGGGCGAGGCAGCGCCAGTCTTGTGCCGCAATCCCCCTTTTTTTTTTTTTAAATGTTCCCAGCTGACGGCGATCTCTACATATAGAAATCGATAACCTCCTCCTCGACTAGCATTGACCTGGCAAATTAAATGCATTCGAGCAAACAAGGCTGCTTGTGCCTTTCAGTAGCTGCGCGATTCTTAATTCTATTCCATGATCCCAGAACATTGCTAACAGGGCTGTGAGTCACCGCTTCTTTTCTGGGCTTATAAAAAGCTGCAGAAGGCTGCTGTGAGTAGGAGACGTTTGTGTGGAATCCAGTTATGATGTCACTTTTAATAAAACAATATCTTAAGAGATCCGAGTTACAAGAATAGATAGAAAGCTAATCCGTCACAGTGTGATAATGGGCCCCATAGTCTTTTTTTCTATGTGTGGGGGAGACGGTTGGGTTTTTTTTAAAGTACACCTTCATGTTGAAGGGGACCTTTTCAAGCTGACATGAATAGAATCCAGACAATAGACAGCAACAATATCGTTCTGGAAAACAAAAGATCCACCTTCTAGCATTTAAGTCATCTCGGCAATCCTGTCAGTGAATTTGTTTAGGGTGACACGGTGTCCTCAGACTGCTCCAGTTGGTGCCTTTGCCTAAGCTGAGAAGGTGGCATAGGACTGCTCCAGTTGGTGCCTTTGCCTAGGCTGAGAAGGTGGCATAGGACTGCTCCAGTTGGTGCCTTTGCCTAGGCTGAGAAGGTGGCATAGGACTGCTCCAGTTGGTGCCTTTGCATAGGCTGAGAAGGTGGCATATGACTGCTCCAGTTGGTGCCTTTGCCTAGGCTGAGAAGGTGGCGGTGGACTGCTCCAGTTGGTGCCTTTGCCTAGGATGAGAAGGTGACGGTGGACTGCTCCAGTTAGTGCCTTTGCCTAGGCTGTGAAGATGTCATTTGACTGCTCCAGTTGGTGACTTTGCCTAGGCGAAGATGTCATTGGACTGCTCCAGTTGGTGACTTTGCCTAGGCGAAGATATCATTGGACTGCTCCAGTTGGTGACTTTGCCTAGGCAAAGATGTCATTGGACTGCTCCAGTTGGTGACTTTGCCTAGGCGAAGATGTCATTCGACTGCTCCAGTTGGTGACTTTGCCTAGGCCACGATGTCATTCGACTGCTCCAGTTGGTGACTTTGCCTAGGCTGAGAAGGTGTCGTAGGACTGCTCCAGTTGGTGCCTTTGCCTAGGCTGAGAAGGTGGCGGTGGACTGCTCCAGTTGGTGCCTTTGCCTAGGCTGAGAAGGTGGCATAGGACTGCTCCAGTTGGTGCCTTTGCCTAGGCTGAGAAGGTGGCATAGGACTGCTCCAGTTGGTGCCTTTGCCTAGGCTGAGAAGGTGGCGGTGGACTGCTCCAGTTGGTGCCTTTGCCTAGGATGAGAAGGTGGCGGTGGACTGCTCCAGTTGGTGCCTTTGCCTAGGATGAGAAGGTGGCGGTGGACTGCTCCAGTTGGTGCCTTTGCCTAGGATGAGAAGGTGGCGGTGGACTGCTCCAGTTGGTGCCTTTGCCTAGGCTGTGAAGATGTCATTTGACTGCTCCAGTTGGTGACTTTGCCTAGGCGAAGATGTCATTGGACTGCTCCAGTTGGTGACTTTGCCTAGGCGACGATGTCATTGGACTGCTCCAGTTGGTGCCTTTGCCTAGGCTGAGAAGGTGTCGTAGGACTGCTCCAGTTGGTGCCTTTGCCTAGGCTGAGAAGGTGGTGGTAGACTGCTCCAGTTGGTGCCTTTGCCTAGGCTGAGAAAGTGGTGGTAGACTGCTCCAGTTGGTGCCTTTGCCTAGGCTGAGAAGATGTCATTGGACTGCTCCAGTTGGTGCCTTTGCCTAGGCTGAGAAGATGTCGTTGGACTGCTCCAGTTGGTGCCTTTGCCTAGGCTCAGCAGTCTAATGGCCCTTTTTCAGCCTAGGCAAAAGCGCCAACTAGAGCAGTCCATTGACACCTTCACAGCCTAGGCAATGTCCCCATTTGGAGCAGTCCAACGACCTCTTCTCAGCCTAGGCAAAGTCACAGACTGCCTAGACTGAGAGGAGGTTGCTGGGCTGCTCCAGTCGGTGACTTTGGAGCAGTTCCACGACCTCCTTTCAGCCTAAACAAAGTCACCGACTGGAACAGTCCAATGACACGACTGGAACAGTCCAATGACGCCATCTCAGCCTAGGCAAAGACACCAACTGGAGCAGTCCGACAATGCCTTCTTAGCTTAAGCAAAGACACCAACTGGAGCAGTCCAAGGACACCTTTCTCAGCCTAGGCAAAGTCCCCAACTGGAGCAGTCCAACTACACCTTCTCAGCGTAGGCAAAAGCACCAACTGGAGCAGTCCAACGCTGTCTTCTCAGCCTAGGCAAAGTCACCAACTGGAGCAGTCCGACACCTCCTCAGCCTAGGCAAAGTGCCAGTAAGTTTGCTGTGTTTTCATAAACTCTCTAGAAGAATGTATCAGTTTACAGGGATGGGTCAAACCACTTACCATTGATAGGGGTGCTTACAGTGATCAGCTTTTATTCATATTAAACCTTTATTCCAAAAGGAAACAAAACTGCTGTAACAGATTATACAGTGTGATCTGGAGTTTGGCTTCAATTGCTGAATTTTTAAATCTGCTAGTATAGCTAACACTCCCCTCTCCCACATTGACAGTGCTGCTGTCCAAAGGTGCCCCCTTCATCCAGAGTGGGGGTGCTCGAATATAGTGGGCGTTACTGGCCAGATCACCAGGTGAAAAAGGGGGGGGGGGCAAAGAAAAGCAAAGAAAACTGATGCTGCCACCACATCTAATGATTGGTAAGCGGCAATATAGGACATTATTGGTTTGGGGTTTAATACTGCTTTAACGTTTTTTTGGTACTTTTAGTTAGTATGTTAAGTAGCTCGCAGGACATATTGGAGACGTTGGTCATCCTCTCGATGGCTGTGGTGTCTCTGGTGGCTTTGGGTGGCAGTAGTGTCTCTCCAGGCTCTCGGCGTCTGTGGTGTCTTTGGTGGCAGTAGTGTCTACCCAGGCTCTCGGCGGCTGTGGTGGCTTTGGGTGGCAGTAGTGTCTACCCAGGCTCTCGGTGGCTTTGGGTGGCAGTAGTGTCTACCCAGGCTCTCGGCAGCTGTGGTGACTTTAAGTGGCAGTAGTCTCTCTCTCCAGGCTCTCGGGAGCTGTGGTGGCTTTGGGCTGCAGTAGTGTCTACCCAGGCTCTCGTGGCTTTGGGTGGCAGTAGTGTCTCCCCAGGTTCTCGGCGGCTGTGGTGTCTCTTGGTGGCTTTGGGTGGCAGTAGTGTCTACCCTGGCTCTCAGCGGCTGTGGTGGCTTTGGGTGGCAGTAGTGTCTACCCAGGCTCTCGGCAGCTGTGGTGGCTTTGGGTGGCAGTAGTGTCTCTCCAGGCTCTTGACGGCTGTGGTGGCTTTAGGTGGCAGTAGTGTCTCCCTAGGCTCTCGGCAGCTGTGGTGGCTTTGGGTGGCAGTAGTGTCTACCCAGGCTCTCGTGGCTTTGGGTGGCAGTAGTGTCTACCCAGGCTCTCGGCAGCTGTGGTGACTTTGGGTGGCAGTAGTCTCTCTCTCCAGGCTCTCGACAGCTGTGGTGGCTTTGGGCTGCAGTAGTGTCTACCCAGGCTCTCGGGGGCTGTGGTGGCTTTGGGTGGCAGTAGTGTCTCCCCAGGCTCTCGGCGGCTGTGGTGTCTCTTGGTGGCTTTGGGTGGCAGTAGTGTCTACCCTGGCTCTCAGCGGCTGTGGTGGCTTTGGGTGGCAGTAGTGTCTACCCAGGCTCTCGGCAGCTGTGGTGGCTTTGGGTGGCAGTAGTGTCTCTCCAGGCTCTTGACGGCTGTGGTGGCTTTAGGTGGCAGTAGTGTCTCCCTAGGCTCTCGGCAGCTGTGGTGGCTTTGGGTGGCAGTAGTGTCTACCCAGGCTCTCGTGGCTTTAGGTGGCAGTGTCTACCCAGGCTCTCGGCAGCTGTGGTGACTTTGGGTGGCAGTAGTCTCTCTCTCCAGGCTCTCGGCAGCTGTGGTGGCTTTGGGTGGCAGTAGTGTCTCTCCAGGCTCTTGACGGCTGTGGTGGCTTTAGGTGGCAGTAGTGTCTCCCTAGGCTCTCGGCGTCTGTGGTGGCTTTGGGTGGTGGTAGTGTCTACCTAGGCTCTCGGCGGCTGTGGTGTCTCTTGGTGACTTTGGGTGGCACTAGTGTCTACCCTGGCTCTCATCGACTGTGGTGTCTCTCGGCGTTAAAGTAGTTTCAGGGTGTTCCCCTAGTGGAATCTGGCCACATCGAATGTCTGAGACTCAGCAATGATGTGAAGAAGCCAAAGCATGTAGAGGCCCAGGGGGGAGCAAAGGCGTTTACGGATTTTTTTCCATTTTGGTTTTATTGTGTTTTTGTAAAATCAAGTCTGAACAGTCGCGGAATTGGAGCTGTAAAAGTCACAGCTGACCCCTCGGGCCATGTGCAAGTTTTCAGAGTTTACCAGGAAGTATGATTTGTTTTTAGATGAAGAATATCTGGCAGGTCCACCTTAAATGCTCTTTGGATTCCTGGCACCACCGCCAAGCCCCCCCCCCCCCCCCCGATCCGGATTCTGCTAGAGCTGTCAGACAAGTGTTAGTTGTCTTCACCACATTAACAATCTGATGACGGTTACTGAGATCAGAGCCTCCCATTGTAGAAGTGGAGGGGTTGTAAGATGCAGGTGAAACTATTTTTTCTGTGTGTCCTATTCACACTGCAAGGAGGTGCATTGCACTGTGCTGCGATAAAATGCAGAAATGGTGCATTTTATTGCAACACACCATACAGGATTGCACGTGGCCATACAGCAGTGCATCATGCTGCTGTGCAAAGTCCCTTTTTGTGCACTTTAAATAAAGTTTATTCAAAAAAAGGGAGTGCTGTGATGCTCTGAATCTTGCTCCACACTGCCCTCTACCTGAAATGGGCAGCTGCCATAGAGGTAAACTGCTGCAGCTTCACTCTCCGGCAGCTGTCCATCCAATGTGAATTAACCCTTGATTACAGCACCTCGCTGCATGGGCCGCTCTAGATGGGGTTAGGGTTAGCACTCTGGGCTCTCACTCTTCCGCTCCATAGTTTTCCTGAGCGCCGGAGGCGATAGCATAGAAGTGTCCGCACACAGTACAGCTGCTGTAACAAACTACAGTTCCCATCATGCTATGGGAATTTTAGCAACAATGGGCATGAATGAGAGGGGCAGTGAATGGGTTTATGGGGGGTTGATGACACCCTGCCATGCATACAAAGACTAAGGACATCTTTTGGTGGAAAAAGTACCTTGGGAGACCACTTGAGATTATAGGTGAAGATTGCAGTCTGGCCTGCTTTTAATTAAAGCTGGACTCCATGCACAAAAAATGTTTTAACTTTTTGTTATATAACAGCCACAAAGGATATAAATCCACTCTGCCTTTTGCTATCCCAGATATTACCTTGTAAAAGTAGCAGTGACATCACTGTACTATACATAGGCTGTGCATAAAGCAGTGCTGTGGGAAGCTCCACCAACTACAGGCTGCCTGTGGAATACTACAGAAGGGGGCGTAGACCAAACCAGTCCCTCCTGCACAAGGGGAGAGAGCAGAGATTTAGGAGAGGCCCAGCAGGCTCAACCCACTACAGGGGAGGGCAGAGACAAGACCAGTCCCTCCTGCACAAGGGGAGAGAGCAGAGATTTAGGAGGGGCCCAGCAGGCTCCACCCACTACAGGGGAGGGCAGAGACAAGACCAGTCACTCTGCACAAGAGCAGAGCCGTGGGAAGGGCCTATCAGGCTCCTCCCACTAGACTGCTAGTGGAATACTACAGGAAGGGGCGGAGACAAGACCAGTCACCTTGCACAAGAGAGCAGAGCTGTGGGAGGGACCTAGCAGGCTCCACCCACTAGAGTGCCAGTGGAATACTACAGCGGGGCGGATACAAGACCACCCTGCACAAGAGAGAGCAGAGCTGTGGGAGGGATCTAGCAGGCTCCACCTACTAGAGTGCAAGTGGAATACTACTGGGGGCGGATACAAGACCACCCTGCACAAGAAGAAAGCATAGCTATGGGAGGGGCCTAGCAGGCTCCATCCACTACAGGCTGCCTGCTGAAAACTACAGGAAGGGGCGGAGACTAGACCAGTCACCCTGCACAAGGTGACAGAGCACAGCTGTGGGAGGGACCCCGCAGGCTCCACCCACCACAGGATGCATGCAGAAAAGTACAGGGGGAGGCGGAGATGAGACCAGTCACCCTGCACAAGGAGAGAGAGCAGCGGTGAGTGGTCATTAACCACTTGCCGACTGCCTAACGCCGATCTACGTCGGCAGTCAGCCCCTCACAGGCAAAGTGACGTAGGGCTACGTCACTAGCTTGTGAGGGTCTAGGGAGCGAGCGTGCGCCCCCGCGCTCCCACGTGGTCACGGACCCCCCCCCCCGCGCGTGTGACCGGCGGACCCGATGTCCGCCGGTCACTCAGCGATCGGCGGGGGAGAGGGAGAAAGTCAGGCGGCTTGTGTAAACAAGCCACCTGTCATTCTCCTCGGTGTAAAAACACTGATCACACGGATCTACTATGTAGATCCGTTGATCAGTGTCCTTACAGCTCAAGCGACAGCCAATCACAGTAGAAAGCACGCCCCTAGGGACACACACAGCCCCTCCCTCCCAAATAAAGTTAACCCCTTCACTACCAGTGTATTTTTACAGTAACAGTGCATATGTATAGCACTGATTACTGTAGAAATGTCACTGGTAACCCCAAAAGTGTCAAAAATGTCAGTCAAGGGTCCGATCTGTCCGCCCCAATGTCGCAGTCCCGCAAAAAAAAAAACGCAGATCTCCGCCATTACGCGTTTAAAAAAAAACAACAAAAATGACAAAAATCTTTCCCTTTGTTAGTAAACGCGATAACTTTTGCGCAAACCAATCAAAATACGCTTTTTGTGATTTTTTTTTTTTTTTTTTTTTTTTTTTTTACCAAACATAGGTAGCATAAAACAAATTGGCCGAAAATGTTAAATTTTGATTTTTACATTTTTTTGGGGAATTTCATATAAAAATATGTGAAAAATATTGCTATTTTTGCAAAATTTACGCTCTTTTTTTGTTTATAGCGCATGATCAAAAAATCGCACAGGTGATCAAATACCACCAAAAGAAAGCTCTGTTTGTGGGAAAAAAAGGACGTCAAATTTGTTTAGGTACAGCGTCGCACGACCGTGCAATTGTCCGTTAAAGTCACGCAGTGCCGAATCGCAAAATACCCCCTGGTCGGAATGGGGGTAAAATCTTCCGGGGCTTAAGTGGTTAAGTACAGGAAGGAAAAGTCTCACACTGGATTACTGCACAACAGATCTGGAAGAAATACGCAAAGATCACCGAGATTCTAGAAGAATACACATGATTAATGGGTTCAGATGATATTTACTTATCCTGACGATCGGCCTTAATTAAAAAGAAAACTCTGCCCAGAGTTAAAGCCTTTGGATCAATATGACCAGCAGGGAGTTGGCATTTCCAGGAGAAGTGAGCATGGCGTGTTTCCTATAACACAGATGAAGAGGATGTGTAATGTCTGTGAAGCGCCGAGTGATCTGACGTATGGGTGTGACCTTGTTTATGTATTTAAATGGCCGCTTTTTTTTTTTGTTTTGTTTTGGCTGGCTCTTTATTTTTCTGTGGCCTCCAGCGATTTCTCTGGGAAAATCACTTGCGTGCCGAAATTAATATTACTGTATTAGTGGTTACCTGGCAACCGGTGGCAACTGCGTATCATGAATAGTGATTAAATGTTCCATCTCCTGACAGTCTGCAATTGATTATCCGAAGGTGAATGAATCTGCGCTGTGAGCATTGGCGGTCATTGCGATCCGTACATAGCTCAGACGTAAACGCTTTAATGTATGGGGTCAGAGACGTGTGTGTGGTCTGCTGTAAATCTTCTTCATTCTCCTTTTTTCCTGTCCCAAGCTGCAGCATAAAAATAGATCAAAGCTGATAAATATTAACCGGAGAAACTCTTCCCAGAACTCTGGGCCAAATTCTTCAAAGAATTCCAGGTATGGATATTATTATATATGTAGTTACATTGTTCCAGCTTGAACCAACTATGTATAGATCATACCTAGGGGATCCCTCTAGGACAGGGGTCTCCAAACTTTCCTAATAAAGGGCCAGTTTACTGTGGTTCAGATTATCGGGGGGGGCCCAGTGGGAGTAAATATTGCCCCATCTTTGGTATTGGGGGGAGGGGAGGAATAGTGCCCCGTCATTGGTGTCGGTGGGAGCAATATGGCCCATCGTTGGTGTCATAGGGAGCCATATGGCGCCCTGTCATTGGGAGCCAATATGGCCCCATCTTTGGTATTGTGGGGGAAGGAATATGGCCCCGCCGTTGGGGGGCCAATATTACCCCATCTTTGGTATTGGGGGAGAAGGAATATGACCCCGCCGTTGGGAGCCAATATTGCCCCATCTTTGATATGGGGGGGGGGAATATGGCCCTGCCGTTGGGAGCCATGTGGCGGCCCTGCCGTTGGGAGCCATGTGGCGGCCCTGCCGTTGGGAGCCATGTGGCGGCCCTGCCGTTGGGAGCCATGTGGCGGCCCTGCCGTTGGGAGCCATGTGGCGGCCCTGCCGTTGGGAGCCATGTGGCGGCCCTGCCGTTGGGAGCCATGTGGCGGCCCTGCCGTTGGGAGCCATGTGGCGGCCCTGCCGTTGGGAGCCATGTGGCGGCCCTGCCGTTGGGAGCCATGTGGCGGCCCTGCCGTTTGTGTCAGAGCAATAATGCCTCAAAGGCCGGATAAAGGCAAGCAAAGGGTTGCAGTTTGGAGACCACTGCTCTAGAAGATGGAAATCACTTAAGTAGACACTGCTACTGCACCACTACTAACACCGCTACCCCAGTGATCTGCAATGGCTTCTGGGTTCTGTGTTTTCTTGCTGCATTGTGAACAGAGGAAGTCAGCCGCTGTGCACGGGCGCCATTCGGAGAATGCTCTGTATTTGCTCAATGAATGCAAAGCATTCTCTGATTGGACAAGGTGGAGAGCGTCACAACACCACGCTGCCTCTCCGCCTTGCCCAGTCAGATAAATCCTGTGCTCAATGTACTCCTCTGCTGCCTTTGCAGCATAAGAGAGAGCGGGGGGAATGGGTTGGGGAGGAAAACCACGGCTTTACCCAAACCTTTTTATAGCTATGTTCACACCACGAAGGTGCGATGCAGAATACACCATTTTCTGCACGTCACATGTAGGGCAGCACATTCACCCCAGTGGGCTCTTGCAAAATCGTGCTGTACTGGAATGCATCTAAAATTAGTGCATTGTCAGATAAAACGGGGGCCATGTTGGCAATGGATGGCAAGGTGATTGACAGGCTGTTGGGAAGAAATGTGACGCCTGCTCACCACCGGTTTTCAGCAAACAAGCACACCGCACCTGTGTGTTAAGCACGCTTCCCTATTCATCTGAATGGCTTGTATTTGACGGATGAAGGAAGAAAATGGTTACACACCACCATGGAATCCAATGAAGAAAAGTTCCTTAATATAAATGGTACAAGGTACAGCAGGGTAGGACAGTAGACGCGTTTCACACGACTGCTACATGCTTATTCACTACCAACAAGCTAACAGTTGTGAACAAGCACGTAGCAGTTGTGCGAAACGCGTCTACTGTCCTACCCTGCTGTATCTTGTACCACTTATGTTAATAAAGGAACTTTTCTTCATTGGATTCCGTGGTGGTGTGCGACCATTTTCTTCCTTCATGCTTCTGGTGGCGAGCTGAGGTTCAGCACCCACCTTGAATCAAGGCCTTTGACTAGCCTGAGCGGTGTTCTCTTTCTTCATTGTATTTGAAGGACTTGCTGTTTCACATGTTGGATAGTTCTTGCTGCAGGCGCGAATCATCACACCCACTGCATCTCAACACCTCCGTCTGCTTCCATTGCAGTATAGAAGAGGACAGTACCTTGCACGTTATGTGACTAAAGAATCTTCTCTTCATCCAATCGTTTGGTGGTGTGCAACCAGGGCCATCTTATCGAATGGGCACACAGGGCAGTTGTCCGGGGGGGTCCCACCTGCCCAGCGACCCAGCCAAGCATTAGTCCCGATTCCTGTGTGCATGCCGCCGCTGAATTTATCAGGTGGCAAGCGCCTGTCGGCCCTGCGCTGCTGTCAGGCCACTCGAGGGGGGGGAGCCCACAACTGCAGGAATGCCTGTCCGCCTCCACGGGAACAGGCGCACACAGGACAGTCAAGTCTGACTCCTGTCTGTGTGTGTGTTCACTGGACCCAGCCACCTGACATTAGCCTGGCACTGCTGTACCAATAAATATCGCCTTATCGATAATTTCCTTTTTATTCTCGTGGGTGATTGTGTAGGCGGGGCCCCAGTGCACTGCATTACCCGGGGCCCTTTAATGGTCTTAAGATGGCACTGTGTGTGATGACCAATTTCTTCTTGTATGCTGCAATTGCAGCTTATGGGGAGGAAGTTTGGGGGTGCTAAAACTGCACATTTTGACTGATACCTGCCCCTCCCCCAAAAAAAGCATGTCTAAACTTGGCCTTACTGAGCAGATTTTTACTTTTTTTTTTTTTTATGGCCATTACTGTGTTTCAATAAAGTGTTTTTGTTTATAGATGATGCATAAAGCGCAACTCCAGGCATTGCGCCATTCGTGGATGTAGCGCCACATAGTGGATGAGGTGGCAGTAGCGCTGTGTATGTGGATCTCTCTACCCCGGCTCGCTCCTCTGATCTCTCCTCTTGTATAAGACTCCCAGCAGCGAGTTGCAGAGGATGAGTCACAAGGATGATGTGCAGTAAACATTGCCGTCATTCTAATCTGCGGCCGCTCTCTGCATTGAACCAGCGCTGCCTCTTGGTTATTGTAACTCATTTTTTTTAGCTATTGGGAAAGTGACGGTGCGCTAGACTCATGGAAGAAAGCATGACCTAGAATTTCTGAGCCTGGCAGACTCTACTGACCTATTTCCTCTGGATAAGAAGAAAAAAAATATTAAGGAAAATCCTGTCTGGCCACAATTTGTGTCTGGGGAGCCGCGTTTCATTTAGTGCCGGAGGCTGAATGGAGTGCCGAGCGTTAATTCCCCGAAGCCGCTGCAGCTGGAATGAATGAAATTTCAGTTACTTGATGTATGAGAACCCTACAGCTTTATTTAGAGGGTTTGCATTTTTTTATTTTATTTTCACACACTTGTTTGCTGTATTTTCTGCAATTTTAGCCATATTTCCTACCTATCTATCTCTCGTGTGCGCTCTCTTTCTCTCTATGTCTATATCTCTCGCTCGCTCTCTCTATATCTCTCGCTCGCTCTCTCTATATCTCTCGCGCGCTCGCTCTCTCTCTATATCTATATCTCTCGCGCGCTTGCTCTCTCTATCTCTCCTATATCTATATCTCTCGCGCGCTCGCTCTCTCTCTATATCTCTTGCGTGCTCGCTCTCTCTCTATCTCTCTATCTATATCTCTCGCGCGCTCTCTCGCTCTATCTATATCTCTCGCGTGCTCGCTCTCTCTCTATATCTATATCTCTTGCGTGCGCTGTCGCTATATCTATATCTCTCGCGTGCTCGCTCTCTCTCTATATCTATATTTCTCGCGCACTCGCTCTCTCTATATCTCTCACGCGCGCTCGTTCTCTCTATATCTATATCTCTCTTGTGCGCTCGCTCTCTCTCTATCACTCTATATCTCTCTCTCTCTCTCTCTCTCTCTCTCTATCTCTCTATATCTCTCGCACGCTTGCTCTATCTCTTGCTCGCTCTCTCTCTATATCTCTTGCGCGCTCGCTCTCTCTATCTCTCTATATCTATATCTCTTGCTCGCTCTCTCTCTATATCTATATCTATATCTATATCTCTTGCGCGCTCGCTCTCTCTCTATATCTATATCTCTTGCGCGCTCGCTCTCTATCTCTCTATATCTATATCTCTTGCGCGCTCGCTCTCTCTCTATCTCTCTATATCTCTTGCGCGCTCGCTCTCTCTCTCTCTCTCTCTATCTCTCTATATCTATATCTCTTGCGCGCTCGCTCTCTCTCTCTCTCTCTCTCTATCTCTCTATATCTCTTGCGCGCTCGCTCTCTCTCTCTCTCTCTCTCTATCTCTCTATATCTCTTGCGCGCTCGCTCTCTCTCTCTCTCTATCTCTCTATATCTCTTGCGCGCTCGCTCTCTCTCTCTCTCTCTCTATCTCTCTATATCTATATCTCTTGCGCGCTCGCTCTCTCTCTGTCTCTCGTGCGCTCGCTCTCTCTCTGTCTCTCGTGCGCTCGCTCTCTCTCTGTCTCTCGTGCGCTCGCTCTCTCTCTGTCTCTCGTGCGCTCGCTCTCTCTCTGTCTCTCGTGCGCTCGCTCTCTCTCTGTCTCTCGTGCGCTCGCTCTCTCTCTGTCTCTCGTGCGCTCGCTCTCTCTCTGTCTCTCGTGCGCTCGCTCTCTCTCTGTCTCTCGTGCGCTCGCTCTCTCTCTGTCTCTCGCGAGCTCGCTCTCTCTCTATCTCTCGCGAGCTCGCTCTCAATCTAAAAGCAAGTGCTCCAAATTGTCAAGTTTCCCTGGAGCCCTTGGCACCCCCTAACTACTAAAAGTGGAACATCACTCTCAACATGAACTATTTTTAATCCTTATGCTGCTATCATTGGTAAATTGATAGGAAGGCATATTATATTTTTAGATGTACAGTGGATCTAAAAAGTCTACACACCCCTGTTAAAATGTCAGGGTTTTGTGATGTAAAAAAATTAGACAATGCTCAATTTCAATAAAAACATCAATGGATAAATGAAAAGTCTATGAATGGCACGCAGTAGTCTTGTAAAAAAAGAGGAGAAAACAGTCCAATAAGAAATCCCAATGAAAGTGCTCAGTGCTGATCAGTAAACAGGACACAAGTGCTTGTTCAGTGCAATCCTTCACCAGAGGTGCTAGCCTCTCACCTGTAGGCTGTGAAAAGACAGCCTTAAAAGTACACTCCCAGCAATGTGAAAATCCTGACCAGGACAGCAATCACAGAGGGCATCTCTCCTTTTTGTAAAGGTGTTCACAACGATCCCCATATAATAGAAAGGGGGCAGACCATAGTGCAATATGTTTCAAACACCACAATTTATTAATAAAACAAATGGACAGCCTCTTACTTCAAGGTAATGCAAAAACGAGCAGTACAGCAATCCAGCTGATCTCCAGACAGAGCGGAACGCTCTGCTAACAGGGGCTACGAGTGACGTCACAATCTCCTCCCCCTTGCGCACGCGTATCGTCCGTGGGCGGGACTTCCTCAGCGAATACGCTGAGGAAGTCCCGCCCACGGACGATACGCGTGCGCAAGGGGGAGGAGATTGTGACGTCACTCGTAGCCCCTGTTAGCAGAGCGTTCCGCTCTGTCTGGAGATCAGCTGGATTGCTGTACTGCTCGTTTTTGCATTACCTTGAAGTAAGAGGCTGTCCATTTGTTTTATTAATAAATTGTGGTGTTTGAAACATATTGCACTATGGTCTGCCCCCTTTCTATTATATGGGGATCGTTGTGAACACCTTTACAAAAAGGAGAGATGCCCTCTGTGATTGCTGTCCTGGTCAGGATTTTCACATTGCTGGGAGTGTACTTTTAAGGCTGTCTTTTCACAGCCTACAGGTGAGAGGCTAGCACCTCTGGTGAAGGATTGCACTGAACAAGCACTTGTGTCCTGTTTACTGATCAGCACTGAGCACTTTCATTGGGATTTCTTATTGGACTGTTTTCTCCTCTTTTTTTACAAGACTACTGCGTGCCATTCATAGACTTTTCATTTATCCATTGATGTTTTTATTGTCTTATTGTTTTAGCGCTGCACTTTTCACTATCAGTTTTACATTGGGTTTTACATATTTTTTACCTTGGTGTCAGCTGCTTTTATTTATTTCCATCCATTTATTTATTCATGCTTGCGCCGATATTCCTGTTTTTTCAATGCTCAATTTCAGAACTTTTTCCACCTTTTTTTAATGTGACCTATAAACTGTACAACGCAGTTGGGGGGGTGAAGTCTGTTAGAGGAGGTGGTTGCATAAGTGTGCACACCCTCCTATAACGGCTTAAAGAGGAAGTAAACCCTCATAAAAAAAAAAAGAAAAAAAACCCTGTAAAGACAAAGGCATAATGAAATACTTACCTTAAAACAAAGCCCTCGCAGTACCGCCCGCTCAGCGACAGGTTGGCCAGCATGTCCGGCCGTCCTGCTTCCTTGTTTGCGTCCTCTGGCCATCTGATTGGCTGGAGGCCCGATTACATCTCTCCCGCGCATGCGTGCGGGAGCTGCCGTTCACGGCATAGGGCTCTGAAGGAACGGCACCGGTGGCCGTTCCTTCAGAGTGCATGCGCCAATGACGTCATCGGCTGCATGCACTGTAAATATCTCCTAAACTGTACAAGTTTAGGAGATATTTATAGCACCTATAGGTAAGCCTTAATATAGGCTTAACTATAGGCAAAAGACTTCAAAGTGGGTTTACAACCACTTTAATTCTGAACACGGTTACATCCCCAATCACTTTCAAGCTCATGTTAAATAGGAGTCAGTACACACCTGCCATCATTTAAAGTGCCTCTGATTAACCCCATATAAAGTTCTGCTGTTCTAGTAGGTCTTTCCTGACATTTTCTTAGTCTCATCCTACAGCAAAAGCCATGGTCTGCAGAGAGCTTCCAAGGCATCAGAGGGATCTCATTGTTAGAAGGTATCAGTCAGGAGAAGGGTACTAAAGAATTTCCAAGGCATTAGATATACCATGGAACACAGTGAAGACAGTCATTATCGAGTGGAAAAACTATGGCACAACAGTGACCTCACCAGGAACAGGACGTCCCTCCAAACTTGATGAAAAGACGAGAAGAAAACTGTTCAGGGAGGCTGCCAAGAGGCCTACAGCAACATTAACGGAGCTGCAGGAATATGTGGGAAGTAGTGGCTGTGTGGTCCATGTGACAGCATTCTCCCGTATTCTTCATATGTCTGGGCTATTGGGGGGGGGGGGGGCAAGATGGAAGACTTTTCTTAAGAAAAATATCCAAGCCCAGCCAAATTTTTTTTCCAAAGACTCATCTGAAGTCTCCCAAAAGCATGCAGGAAAATGTGTTCTGGTCTGATGAAACCAAGGTTGAACTTTTTGGCTCTAATTCCAAAAGATATGTTTGGTGCAAAAACAACACTGCACATCACCAAAAGAACACCATACCCACTGTGAAGCATGGTAACATAGTTGCATAGTAGTTGAGGTTGAATAAAGACAATAGTCCATCCAGTTCAACCTGTGTAGGTGTGAATCATTTCCCATACCCCTGAATGTTAATATCCTTGAGATATATGTCCAAGAGTCTTTTGATGGTGATGATGATGGTGACAGCAATCATGCTTTACGGCTGTTTTTCTTCAGCTGACCTTAGTCAATGTAAAGAGAATTATGAACAGTTTCAAATACCGGTCAATATTGGCACAAAACCTTCAAGCTTCTTCTGCTAGAAAGTTGAACATGAAGAGGAACTTCATCTTTCAGCATGACAACGACCCAAAGTATAGATCCAAATCAACAAAGGAATGGCTGAGCCAGAAGAAGATTAAAGTTTTGTAATGGCCCAGCCAGAGCGCAGACCTGAATCCAGTTGGAAATCTGTGGGGTGATGTGAGGAGGGAGGCTGTGCACAGGAGATGCCCCCACAATCTGACAGATTTGGAGTGTTTTTGCAAAGAAGAGCAGGCAAATATTGCCAAGATGTGTTGTGCTGATAGTCACATTACCCAAAAACACTGAGTGCTGTAATCAAATCAAAAGGTGCTTCAACAAAGTATTCGTTTTAAGGGTGTGCACACTTATGCAACCATATTTTAATGCTTCATTTTTACTTCCCTCCACCTAAAAGATTTTAGTTTGTTTTTCAACCGAGTTGTACAGTTTATCGGTCACGTTAACCACTTGCCGAACGCCGCAAGTACATATACGCCGCAAGAAACAGGCCGCATCTGGCCCCCAGGCTGCAGTTTGGAGACCACTGCCTTCAAGGAAGGAGTGAAGTTTATTTTAGCCAGAAAATTTAATCCAAATAAACC
Organism: Pelophylax lessonae; assembly: GCF_965119305.1. Taxonomy (NCBI): domain Eukaryota; kingdom Metazoa; phylum Chordata; class Amphibia; order Anura; family Ranidae; genus Pelophylax; species Pelophylax lessonae. The sequence goes on along the minus strand of NC_138777.1, from coordinate 12,647,541 downwards.
AAATATCCATAGACTTAGAGTGAGGTTCCTGAAGGCTCGCCAATGGTTTCTCCATCCTGATAATCTGATTAAGTTCATCAACCCTTTCTTTGACACTTGGAGATGCGGTGGTCTTCCAGTGTTGGGGAATCAAAGCTTGTCCCACAGACAGGAGGAATCTGAAGCAAACCCTTTGTTTGCAACCATAGCTGATCCATAGATAATAAAAACCACCCCTGGGGCATTTGGCCAAGCAGTTCTTGTAATTTATAAAACCTAGTTTGAAGATAACACCCCAGTATGTTCTAATAGAAGGACCAGACCACCAGAGGTGAAGCATAGGGGCAGTATCCTTGTTGCATTGCCGACAACGGTCAGGGATTGATGGATACATCCCGTGCAACATTACTCATCAACTTTTGTACTGGGCATCCCTCAACACTCACTCCAAAGTTTATCCACTGGCAAAAATCTTATTCTAGATCATTAAATCCACCTAACGGTGACTCAACCCACTCCCCATGTGTGCCAGAAATGTTTATCTTTGGTGTAATGTTCCTATAAAAAGAGAAGGAGCAAAGTGTAGTAAAGGTATGTAGATTTTATGTTCTCACCAAATCCAGATGACATATTGGGGTTAATTTACTAAAACCGGAGAGTGCAAAATCTGGTGTGGTTATGCATGGTAGACAATCAGCTTCTAACTTCAGCTTTCACAATAAAACCTGGAAGCTGATTGGTTTCTATGCAGAGCTGCACCAGATTTTGCACACTCCAGTTTTCGTAAAAAGTCTGTGGACCCCCACCCCCAGCTTCCTCATGGTTACCGTATTTTTCGCCGTATAGGATGCTCCGGAATATAAGACACACTCCATTTTAACCACTTTACCACTAGAGCATTTTGCTGTCTTACATCTGGGCCACTTTTTGCGATTCGGCGCTGTGCGACTTTAACTGACAATTGCGCGGTCGTGCGACGCCATACCCAAACGAAATTTACGTCCTTTTTTTTCCACAAACAGAGCTTTCTTTTGGTGGTATTTGATCACCTGTGCGATTTTTACTTTTTGCGCTATAAACAAAAAAATGACGTCAATTTTGAAAAAATAACAATATTTTTCAAATTTTTTTTATATGAAATTCCCCCCAAAAAAATGTAAAAATTAAAATTTTTGGCCAATTTGTTTTCTGCTACCTATGTTTGGTAAAAAAAATTCACAATAAGCGTATTTTGATTGGTTTGCGCAAAAGTTATTGCGTTTACTAACTAAGGGAAAGATTTCTGTCATTTTTGGTGTTTTTTTTTTTAACGCGTAATGGCAGCTATCTGCGATTTTTTTTTTTTTTTTTTTTTTTTTTGCGGGATTGCGGCGGACAGATCAGACCCTTTTCTGACATTTTTGACACTTTTGGGGGTACCAGTGACATTACTGCAGTAATCAGTGCTATATATATGCACTGTTACTGTAAAAATGACACTGGCAGGGAAGGGGTTCATTTTATTGGAGAGGGAGGGGTTAATGTATGCCTGGTGCTTACTGACGTGTGGGGGGGGGGGAGGTGACTGTGTGAGCCAGGGACAGATCGGAGTGTTCAGCGATGCTGAACAGTCCGATCTGTCACTTGGGAGATCCGCCCGCTTGTGTTTACACAGGCGGGCGGATCTCCACACTAGATCCCCGACGATCGGGGCAGAGCAGCGGCAATCGCCGCTGCTCCTCCCCTGGCCAGACTCCCGCTGTGACTGAATACAGCGGCAGCGAGCCTCCTGCGGCGCGCAGCGCCGCCCACAAGGGGGAGTGTCTGACGACGTAGTACTACGTCGTCAGACGATAACGAGCCACTTTGCCGCAGTAGTACTACGGTACTCAGTGGCAAAGTGGTTAATGGAGGGAAATCTAGAAAAAAAATTCTCAGGTCTTTGCTGTCCTCAGGGAAAGTTTTGAGGAGTTTCTAGTACTCTGCTGATGTATAATCTGTGTCTGCACAGTACTGGTTGGTGCTGTGCTGGTCACATGACACAAAAAAAAAAAGCTGAGTACAGGAACCCACCGGCGCCTCAGAACAACGATTAAATAAGGTTGCCACAGATGTTGAGAGACATCAGGAGTGCTGGCGGTCTAATTTAACAGGTTCCTGATCGAGGTATCAGCGAGGTTGAAATAATCATACAAAGCGCCAGAGGTGCAGTGGAGGTTTTTACCATCCTGTTTGTCTTGCCTTCAGCTGTCTGTGGTAACTGGTAAGCGGGTCGGTTCTTGTGCTGTGCTGCCTGGAAAGCTGCTCCGCTCTCTTGCTCTGGCTCCCACCCACAGCCCGCCCACCCACACTGCTCCAAACCAATCGGCATTGCCGCTCGTCCCGGCCCCGCTCTCCTCGGCCAGTCAGCAGCATTGGGAGGTGACACACACACTGGAGCCGAGACAGAGACGGCGGCCAGTGTAATTTGAATACTCCCGAGTACCGGCCGCCGGCGGCAACACTTACTTTAATGGTTAGTGGCAATGATTTTTTTTTTTCTTCTACAATGCAGACAAAATGTGTATTTGTCGTATAAGACACACCAACTTTCCCCCCCCCCCCCCAGTTTTGGGGAAGAAAAAGTGCGTCTTATACGGCGAAAAATACGGTATCTTTAAAATCAGCCGAAGACTGAAGCAAGGCTAGACGATGAGGTGGGAAGTTCTTCCACAGTAGCAGAACAGCGGAGATGTGCGATTGTATTATATTTTCCAATAATGCTTCCGGAAAAGAGGTTTTCCTCTCCTACGTCTATATAAAGAAGACGGGGCACTAGCCAGTCGCCTGGAGAACCTGAGCAAAGCAAACATTCCTGAAGAAAATGGGTGATGCAGTCCGAGGGATATAGTTAAAAGGATTTCTCATAGATCTGTCACCTTGTTTTTCTTAAAGCTGAACTCAATGAAGAAATGTTATTCTCCCATGCACTACAGGAGTTAACTCCTCATTTAGTCTAGGGGGGGGGGGGGAAAGCTGTACTTAACCGGTCCTTTGATAATTTGGAAAACCACGCTCCACCACGTCCAGCGGTGGACTGTCCTGCCTTCCTCACGTCCACGTCCTCACGGCTGGGGTGACGTCGGGAACAGCTCATTCACAAGGCCACTAGCATGCTGGAGGGGGGGGGGGAGACAGGAGCGGTGGGGACCATTCTTGCGGTCAGTGGATTGGGTAGGTGTATCTCCTCCACAGTCCCCTGTAGAAAAATTATCTATTAATCCATGTAGTGCGGACACAACCCCACTACAGGTGAAAATAAGATTTTCCCAGAGTTTTATTTTTTTTTTTTAAAAGCTAAGCTCTGGCTTGAAGTCTTGCCCAGTTTTGCAGGTGAAAAAACAAACAAGGGCGCACCGGCCTAATGCATTATCCTCTAAAAAAGGTTTCATTGAATAAAAGGTATTAAAATACTCACAAACGAGTTCTTGATACACGCATATCAAATGGGTATGTTGCCATCAGCATCAAGATCAAAAGGGTGTATGGTCCTCCTGGCGCTGGAAAGGCTTACGTGTTTCGAGGCTTAGCCTCTTCCTCAGAGCCTCTGAGGAACATACCTATTTGATATGTGTGTATCAAGAACTCGTTTAATAAAAGGTAATAAAATACTCACAAATGAGTTCTTGATACACACGTATCAAATGGGTATGTTGCCATCAGCATCAAGATCAAAACGGTGTATGGTCCTCTGAAGCTGGAAAGGCTTGCGTGTTTCGAGGCTTAGCCACTTCCTCAGAGCCTCTGAGGAACATACCTATTTGATATGCGTGTATCAAGAACTCATTTAAAAAAGGTTTTATTAAATAAAAGGTAATAAAATACTCACAAAACGAGTTCTTGATGCACACATATCAAATAGGTATGTTGCCAGCAGCATCAAGATCAAAAGGGTGTATGGTCCTCTGAAGCTGGAAAGGCTTACGTGTTTCGAGGCTTAGCCTCTTCCACAGAGCCTCTGAGGAACATGCCTATTTTGATATGAGTGTATCAAGAACTCGTTTGTGAGTATTTTTATACCTTTTATTCAATAAAACCTTTTTTTAAGAGGATAATGCACAAGGCCGGTGCGCCCTTGTGTTTGTTTTTTCGTTTTCAGTGGTCTCAGACTACCCTGGTCTTGTAAGGGGCTGCAAGGCCGAAGCATGCCAGTGGTGCAGAGTAGAAGGTTTCCTGTAGCTGCAGGAGTGTGGCTGGAGGTGGTTAGAGGATCACACCTCTCATAGCGCAGGAGACAGGTGCTTTGCACCTTTCTTGTTGGTTTGTGCCAGTTTTGCAGGCTCCTCTCCTGGAATGAAATCAATGGTTTATTCTGATTTGAGTAGCTTTGAAGTAAGCTTCTCGCAGTGTGTATTAGAAGCTGCATCATGTTAGAGCTCTTTGTCCTATAGACTGATGCATAGCCCATAAACCCTGCCCTTGTGATAGCAATAAATCCACACCAGAAGTCATGGGCGTTGTGACACAACACTTTGGACGGAGCATCACATACTAGCACATTATGTGAAACTTGCCTTAAAACGAAGCCCTCCCGCCGTGGACTGTCACCGCTGATGGAGCTTCCATCTTCACCCAGTCTTCCTTCTGTGTTGGCAGGCTCCGGTCCTTTGGACAAGCCTTGTTGATGTCATGCCTGCGTATGCGCGCAGGAGCCACTGTTCATGGCACAGGGCTCTGAAGGGGACGTCACCTGCGCATTCACAAGTAAGTATCTCCTAAACGGTGCACGTTTTAGGAGATATTTAGCTTACCCTATAGGTAAGCCTTATTATAGGCTTAGCTATAGATAAAAATCAACCAAGAGAGTTTACTCCCTTCCAGCCTTGACATGTTTGGTATCTCTTTACTCGATGCATCCTCCGCTTTTATATTTTGCCCACAAAATTAGGTATTACAGTGCCTTTAAAAAGTATTCATACTCCTTAAAATTTTCCACATTTGGTCATGTTACAACCAAAAATGTAAATGTATTTTCTTGGGATTTTATGTGCTAGACCAACACAAAGAGGCACTGAATTGGAAGGAAAATAATAAACGGTTTTCAAAATTTTTTACAAATAAATATGTGAAAAGTGTGGTGTGTATTTGTATTCAGCCTCCTTTACTCTGATACCTCAAACTAAAATCTAGTGGAACCAATTGCCTTCAGAAGTCACCTAATTAGTAAATAGAGTCCACCTGTGTGTAATTTTAATCTCAGTGTAAATACAGCTGTTCTGTGAAGCACTCAGAGGTTTGTTAGAGAACCTCAGTGAACAAACAGCATTATGAAGGCCAAGGAATACACCAGACAGGAGAAGTTTAAAGCAGGGTTAGATTATGAAAAAAATATCCCAAGCTTTGAACATCTCATGGAGCGCTGATCAATTCATCATCCGAAAACAGAAAGAGGATGGCACAACTGCAACCCTACCAAGACATGGCCGCCCACCTATATTGACAGGCTGGGCAAGGAGAGCATTCATCAGAGAAGCAGCCAAGAGGCTCATGGTAACTCTGGAGGAGCTGCAGAGATCCACAGCTCAGGTGGGAGAATCTGTCCACAGGACAAATTTTACTCGTGCACTCTACAAATCTGCCCTTTATGGAAGAGTGGCAAGAAGAAAGCCATTGTTGAAAGAAATCCATAAGAAGTCCCGTTTGCAGTTTGCGAGAAGCCATGTGGGGGACACAGCAGGCATGTGGAAGAAGGTACCAAAACGTTAACGCATCTTCAGCAGGGACAGGGAAGCTGGTCAGAGCTAATGGGAAGATGGATGGAGACAAATACAGGGCAATCTTAGGAAAACCTGTCAGAGTCTGCAAAAGACTTGAGACTGGGGCGGACGTTCACCTTCCAGCAGGACAACGATCCTAAACCTACCGCCAGATCTTCAAAGGAATGGTTTACATCAAAGCATATTCATGTGTTAGAATGGCCCAGTCAAAGTCCAGACCTAAATCCAGTTGAGAATCTGCGGCAAGACTTGAAAATTGCTGTTCAGACGCTCTCCATCCAATCTGACAGAACTTGAGCTATTTTGCAAAGAAGAATGGTAAAAATGTTTCTCTAGATGTGCAAAGCTGGTAGAGACATCGCCAAAAAGACTTGCAGCTGTAATTGCAGGGAAAGGCGGTTCTACAAAGTATTGACTCGGGGGGGGGGGGGGGGGGTGAATACAAATGTACGCCACACTTTTCACAAATTTACTATTATTTATTTGTAAAAAATATTTAAAACCATTTATCATTTTCCTTCACAATGTGCCACATAATCTATAATCTATCCCATAAAATCCCCCCCCCCCCAAAAAAAAGAAAACATTTGTTTTTGGCTGTATCATGACAAAATGTGGAAAATTTAAAGGGGTATGAATACTTTTTCAAGCCACTATATATTGTTTGTATGATATCAAAAAGGAAAGAAAGCTGGGCTTTACCAGTGTTGACTACCCCATTCAGTAAAAAAAAATGCATAAATCTTAAAAATTCTTTGCTTTATTCATATCAAATAAAATGAATACCAATCACGACAAATAGTTAATACAAAATATTGCACACATTCATTGAACAAGCCAATCCGTAAAAAGTACCCCCCTCAGTCTAATGGCACTTTTCCACTGCAAGTACCGGCTCGGCTCTGCTTGGCCCGGTTTGCTTTTCCACTGCTGGTACCGCATGGTACGGTGTTGGAACGGTTCGGTAGGGTACGGTATGGTTTGCTTTTCCACTAAAGTAGTACTAAAGTTAGGTGGGTGGGATAACAACAGGGTAGGTGGGATTCTCTGACCAATCAGTGGCTAGTAGTGACTGCATGCAAAGGATTGTGGGATATGGTACCGGGTATGGTACCTCTTGGAACCACAATCGAGGTGGTACTGTTTTTGAGAGCCGTACCGTTCGGTTCCATGCAGTGGAAAAGCACCGCCGTACCGTACTGTACCGAACCATTCCTACACCATACCATGCGGTACCAGCAGTGGAAGAGCACAAAAGCGAGCCAAACCGTTCGGTTCCATGCAGTGGAAAAGCACCATAAAGAAGCTCAACCTCTCCCACAGATCTGCTGCAAATACAGTATGCAAATACAATGTGCACGCAGGAGGGTACAGAGCTCCTCCCGACGCGTTTCGCCTGTTCCGGCTTCCTCAGGGATATTAGGTGAAGAGGGTTCAAGTAGGTAAAAAAGAGTTTGTGATCTCAGAGGGGATTATGGATATTCCCCCCTCACACAGCCCGGGCTGATGGTCTGCCAATGTTTCAACAAGAAAGAATCATGTATGGAGAGGGGAGGGCACGGAAAAATGTGTCCATGTCCAAGATAGGAAGAGGGGAAATAATCCACTCGGACCAGGGCGTCCAACCCAGTCAAGGAGGGAAGGGCTTGTAGATACCATAAGGCCTTGGCTCCAAAAAAATCAAAAATCGAGGGAACAAATCTTGTCATCCAAGATCAAGACAGAGGAATCAAAAATTCACAGTGCTTTCATCCCAGCAATAGTGTCCGATCCAAAATGTGCCTTACAGCACTTCAATCTGCTCCAAACACCATATCCTCCCCTGGATCCCCAATGACCATATTATATTTGTGAGCACAAAATTTTTGTGGTTTTTTTTTCCTGTAAAATATGGGTTGTGCAGTTATCATGAAACACAACATTGCAACTACCAACATTTTATTCTTCAGGGCCTCTGCTTTCAGAAGAAAACCTATCAAATAATTTAGAACAAAATTTGCAGATTTTAACCACTTTACGACCGCTCACTGTGCCTCTACTGCGGCACAGTGGTTCGTTATCGTCCAGCGACGTAGTACTACGTCGCTGGACTCCTCCCCTTGTGGGCGGCGCTTGCGCGCCGCCGGAGGCTCACTCCCACGCCGCCGGAGGCTCACTCCCGCTGTATTCATTCACAGCGGGAGTCGGGCCAGGGGAGGAGCGGCGGCGATCGCCGCTGCTCTTCCCCGATCGTCGGGGAATCGAGTGTGGAGATCCGCCCGCTTGTGTAAACAAAGCGGGCGGATCTCCTAAGTGACAGGCAGGGTCAGATTGCAGGATTCAGCATAGCTCAACCTGCGATCTGTCCCTGTGTCACTCAGTCACCTCCCCCCACACACGTTAGTAAGCACCAGGCATACATTAACCCCTCCCTCTCCAATAAAATTAACCCCTTCCCTGCCAGTGTCATTTTTACAGTAACTGTGCATATTTATAGCACTGATTACTGTAGTAATGTCACTGGTACCCCCAAAAGTGTCAAAAATGTCAGTCAAGGGTCCGATCTGTCTGCCGCAATGTCGCAGTCCTGCAAAAACAAATCACAGATCGCCGCCATTACTCGTTAAAAAAAAAAACACCAAAAATGACAGAAATCTTTCCCGTAGTTAGTAAACGCAAGAACTTTTGCGCAAACCAATCAAAATTGCTTATTGTGATTTTTTTTTTTTTTTTTTTACCAAACATAGGTAGCAGAAAACAAATTGGCCAAAAATTTTAAAAAAATTAGATTTTTACATTTTTTTGGGGGGGGGGAATGTCATATAAAAAATGTGAAAAATATTTTTTTCAAAATTTACGCTTTTTTTGTTTATAGCGCAAAAAGTAAAAATCGCACAGGTGATCAAATACCACCAAAAGAAAGCTCTGTTTGTGGGAAAAAAAGGACGTAAATTTTGTTTGGGTACGGCGTCGCACGACCACGCAATTGTCAGTTAAAGTCGCACAGTGCCGAATCGCAAAAAGTGGCCTGGACGTAAGACAGCAAAATCCTCCGGTGGTAAAGTGGTTAACTTGTGCAAAATTTGTTTAAAAATTGCCCCAGCAGACGTGTGGTTAATGAGCTAAATCACAATGGCTGCCTTGTATCAGTAGGCGTTAATGTGCGGCGGCGGCACCATACCTGTAGAATGAATGTGGTTCAGAACACAGCCGGATGTATTGTTTACGGCCCCCGGCCTGCCTGTGATGTGCAGCAGCTGATGGTGGGGGCTGTGTTGTATAATCTCAGGACATCACTCCATAGTCTTTATGTGTATCTAGGTCCTCCTGCTTGTGCCGGGTGTCTTAGCTGAGTCAGTTGACCTACTTTTTTTTGCTGTGACCTTGATTTGCACAGAGAGGTGTTGGTGAGTGCACATGATTGCCTTAATCATACACTTAGGACAGTCATGTGATCAGCGGCAGGAATACAATGCATCTTTCTTGATTTCTCCTATTTATATGCTGCTGGCATGTTATGCAGACCTATTTAGAGCATAGAGAGCCATTTACTTATGTGGCTGCTCGCCAAAGGAGCTTACACTCTACTGTCAGTACCGTATGTGTGCACTGGAAGATCAATTGATGCGTGAACCCATTGGGGTTGATTTACTAAAACTGAAAAGAAAGAAACGAAAAAATAAATTTTTCTTGTACAGAAGAAAAAAAAAACGTAACGATTTTCGTTTTAATGTGTACGATTTTTGTACAAGAAAAATCAGAAAGACCGCATGATCTGAAACCATAAACAAAAAAAAAAAAAAAAAAGCCTTTGTCAGACAAGAATTTTTGTACAAATTTTTGTTCATCGGTTCCGACTTGCTGTGAAACGAGGAAAAATCAGACAGTCGTTCACCCGATTTTCTTAGTGTGTCCCCCACTTTAAAGACCAAAGCAATTTTCAGATTTCTGCTATGAGCCTGTTTATTCTGCGACAATTTTTGTAATTTCCACAATATATGGATTACGTTTTCTTCGGGACAAACAAGGCTTTCTTTTCGCGTGCTGCAACAATGATTGATTTTTTTTTTTCCCCGCTATCCTTTGACAATTAAAACGTAATAAAACTAAACAAAAGGCACTTTTTTTTTTTATGAGTAGTGTTAATTTAAAAACAAATGCTGTTACTGCACATAAAAGTGCAATGCTTTGTACCAAAATCATAATTTTAGTGATGTTTTAAATGGGACAAAATTACAGAATAAAATGTGCAAAGTTAGGCTCCGTTCACATGTCAGCGCAAAAAAAAATTGCGGGACGCATTATGCCCAAAAAAGTACAAGAGCTTCTTTGGAGCGTATTGCGTCCCTCAATTTTTTTGCGTGATGTTACCGCGATTCGGCAGGCGGAAATCGCGGCAACATCGCTCAGCATTTGGGGGGATATTGCAAATCACGGGCAACGCACAGGCGTCCCGCGATTTACAATAATCTCCGGATCGCGGGCGGAATCGCGCCGCGATCCGTACGCTGACATGTGAACGGAGCCTTATTTACAAATGAAGTAAAGTATTTGTGTTTTTTTTTTTTCAAATTTGGGCTTTTTTTTTTTCAGTGTGATATATGTAAAAGGTGTAAAAAAAAAAAAAAAATGATGAACAAGGAAAACAAGAACAGAAAGCAAGTTTAAATATTAATGAAATACTAAAAACCTCACCAGGAAAATAAATGAAGGGAAATGAGTTAATTAGGGCTGATTAGAGTAAACTAAAGGTTAATAAGGGGTCCAACAGAGAAACATTTATTAAAAACAGAAAAACTTGTCAGGTTGCTTTAGGCTCCGTTCACATCTAGGCGTTTTGGGGCGTTTTTGGGGCGTTTTTCTGCTCTAGGATCAGCTCTCAAAACGCCCAACAAGACAAATCCTATTCATTTCAATGGCCCCTGTTCACATCTGAGCGTTTTGACGCTGTATACAAAACGCCCAACGCTCAAAAAAGTACATGAGCTTCTTTTTGGGCAGATTACAGGCGTTTTCCATTGATCTCTATTCAATCTAAAAACGCCTGCACAAAAATCGCGGTAAAAATCGCGGTAAAAAACGCCGCAAAAATCGCGGTAAAATCGCGGTAAAAAACGCGCGAAAAACGCTACGCTCAGGTGTGAATGTAGCCTTAATCTGATTGAGCTTCATCCCTTTGACCTGTAGATGAAGAAATGAAACCGAAAGTTACAACATGTAACACTGTTTCATTGCAGCTTTTTGTAAACATGGCTGAGCAATGTTGTTGATAAACATTGCCAGACTGTTGTGGTGTTTTTTATTTTGACAGCCCCTGCTGCTGGGACCTTCTCTGTGTAGTCGCCAACGCAGCTATGATTAATCAGAGCTGAATTGCCATGTACTGTGACGGGGGATCCCGTCAGAAGGACTGGATGTCCTAGACACGCCCTGTTTACAGTGATGACATATTTTTGGGCTTGTCTAATACGCCCAGAGTCTGCAACTGGTTAAGCTTTGACAATAAAACCTGGAAGCTGATTGGTGTGTTTTTTTTTTTTTTATTATATGCAGAGTTGCATCAGATTTTGCTCTCCAGTTTTAAGTACCGTATATGCGGGTGTATAAGACGACCCCCTAATTTTGCAGTTAAAATATAGGTTATGGGCTATACTCGCCGTATAAGACTACGCCACTTCGGCCGTTTATACCCACTAATCTGTCAGCCCAAAACCAATGTCCCTAATCTCTTACCCTGCTGGATGTGCGGTAATACTGTATGTACCGCAGCTTCAGCTACATACGCTGAGCCAATCACGGTGAGCGATGTATTCTATTAATGAATAGCCAGCTCGGATTAGCTGAGTCAGAGGTTGTACCATCTTTAGCCCCCCTCTCTGACTCAGCCAATCCGAGCAGGCTTTGTATTCATCAATAGAATACATCGCTCACCGTGATTGGCTCAGTGCGGTATACTGTTTGTAGCCGAAGCTACGGTACATACAGTATTATTGCACATCCAGCGAGCTGAGAGATTAGGGGCGTTTGGTTTGGGCCAGCTCGGCCCAAATTAACGATGTAAATTAGTCCTCACATTTTATACTCTGCGTATAAGACGACACCCCCCCTTTTTTTGGGGGGGGGGGGAGTGTTTTTAAGGTTAAAAAGTTGTCTTGTACGCCAGCATATTTGGTGACTCAACCCCAGTGTTTCCTTATCCATACTCCTCGGAATTCACTATGAGGCTACGTTCACATGTGGGCGTAGCGGATCTCGGGCAGAATCACCGTAATTCTGCCCGCGATCCGGAAATCATTGCAAATCGCTGGACACCCGTGCGATGCCCGTGATTTGCAATGGCACCTCAAACGCTGTGCGATGTTGCCGCAATTTCCGCCTGCCGAATCGCGGTAACATCGCGCAAACAGAATCGCGGGACGGATGACGCCCAGATAAGGTACAAGAGCTTCTTTTGTGCGTCATGCGTCCCGCGATGGTACCGCGATTCGGCAGACGGAAATTGCGGGAACATCGCACAGCGTTTGGGGTGCCATTGCAAACCAACGGCAACGCACAGGCGTCCCGTGATTTGCAATGATTTCCGGATGGCGGGCAGAATTGTGGTGAATTCTGCCCGAGATTCGCTACGCTCACATGTGAACGTAGCCTGATTCGGCTTCTGTTTTATTTATTTTTTTGTTTAGAAAAAAAAAAAAATCGGTGACACATGTGCTGATGATTACGGTGGATGACCATTTTTGGTGAATGAATAATCCTTCTACAGCAATCAAGGATATATTTTTGGTATTTGTAAAATGCTGTTTGATTCGGTTCTTTGGATTGAATAATGTTTATTTTGGTCTCTTGACATGTCAATGAAATTTACTTTTAACTTGCTGAATTTAACTCTCTTGCTGCCAAAGCTGTTTTTGTGAAAAAAAAAAAAATAATAATTTTAAGCCTGAAGATTGCTTGGGGAAAAAAGAAAATAAAAAAAAAATATATATATATATATAAAATGTTTGGGGGTTTTAATTAGAGACCCTAAAGAATAAAATGGTGGTAATTCCAGATATATGTCACACGATATTGGCGCAGGAGTTTATAAAGTGCAAAAGTTCAGTAACAAAATTAGATTAAAGCTAATTTTAGGGCCCACAAGAGGGTATGTGATTATATATATATATATATATATATATATATATATAAAAGTATTTATAATGTTGCTCTATTTATGTATGTATATGTTTTTGCCTTTCATTTCTACTTTAAACTTAATGGGTTGTTTTACAAGGCGAAGGTTCACATTTACATAAGCGGGGGCCATGTTTGCCTGTATGGGAATGTACAGGTGTTGGTGATTCCCTAGGCAGGCAATCCCTTTTATGTCCGTTGGGACGCAGTGGGTGCACAGACACAGCCGCTGCGCCCAATCTTGCATCCGTGCGATAAATTATTTTAGTCAATACCTAATTATGGTTGTTGGTGGTTGCTTGTTTTTTTTTTTGTTGTTTTTGTTTGTGTGTGTTGTTGTGTTTTTTTTTTTTTTTTTTTATAACCACTTCCGGAAGATTTTTCCCCTTAATGACCAGGCCATTTTTTGCGATTCAGCACTGACAATTGCACAGTCGTGCGACGCTGTACCCAAATAAAATTGTCCTTTTTTTCTCAATAATAGAGCTTTCTTTTGGTGGTATTAGATCACCTATGCAATTTTTATTTATTTTTTATTTTTTTTAATTTCCTGGATTTTTTGCGCTATAAACAAAAAAAAAAAAGCGACCATTCTGGAAAAAAAAAATCATTTTTCACTTTCTGCTATATAACATTCCCAATAAAAAAAAAAAAAATGTAAAAATCAATTTTAGGCCAATTTGTATTCTGCTAGATATTTATAAAAAAAAAATCACAATAAGTGTATTTTGATTGGTTTGTGCAAAAGTTATCGCGTCTTCAAACTAGGGTAAAGATTTATGTAATTTTTATATGTAGAATTTATTTTTTTTTTTTTTTTTTTTTACTAGTAATGGTGGCGATCAGTGATTTTTAGCAGGACTGCGACATTGTGGTGGACAGATCGGACCCCTAACTGACACTTTTGGGGGGACCAGTGACATTACTACAGTAAACAGTGCTAAAAATATGCACTGTCACTGTAATAATGGCACTGGCAGGGAAGGAGTTGACACCAGGGGCGATCAAAGGGTTAGATGTATGCCTAGGGGGTGTTTTCTAACTGTGGGGGGGTGGGCTTGTGGAATCAACAGAGACCTGTGTTCCTAAATAGGAGGATCACAGGCACTCTGTGTTGATTGCTGACAGAACAACGGTCTGCTGTTTTACAACGGCAAACCGCCGTTCTGTGTTCACGGGGAGCGATCGCGGGTGCCCGGTGGCAATCGTGGCTGCCAGCCCCGGGGATCGGCTTCCCCGCAGGCGAATGGGGGGGGGGGCGCGCCCGCCCCTACGATTGCTCCTGCAGAGCGATGTACGGGCACGGCGTTTCGCAGGAACCTGCCGCCGTATATCTGCAGCGGCTGGTCGGCAAGTGGTTAAAGGTTGTAAACCTTTCTTTTTCTCTTTCTTTTCTTTTTCTCTTTCTTTTCTTTTTCTCTTTCTTTTCTTTTTCTCTTTCTTTTCTTTTTCTCTTTCTTTTCTTTTTCTCTTTCTTTTCTTTTTCTCTTTCTTTTTCTTTTTCTCTTTCTCTTTCTTTTTCTCTTTCTTTTTCTCTTTCTCTTTCTCTTTCTTTTTCTCTTTCTTTTTCTTTTTCTCTTTCTTTTTCTTTTTCTCTTTCTTTTTCTTTTTCTCTTTCTTTTTCTTTTTCTCTTTCTTTTTCTTTTTCTCTTTCTTTTTCTCTTTCTCTTTTCTTTTTATTTCTCTTTCTCTTTTCTTTTTCTTTTCCTCTTTTTTTTCTTTTCCTCTTCTTTTTCTCTTTTTCTTTTTCTGAACAGTTTTTTACTTGCCTGCTTTGTGCATTGGTTTTGTACAGAGTGGCCCCAATCCTCCTCTTCTGGGGTGCCCATCCCCGGTGCACTAGGCTCCTCCCTTTCTCTGTGTGCCACCATAGCAGTCTGCAATAATTCGCAACTGTAAATGGGACCTTAAAGTATAACTAAATGCAAAACTATTTATTTATTTTTGGATAGAGTGGACAGGAATTAAAATGCCTGTCCGTTTTTACTGCTGCCTGTGACAAATTTTGGGTTGTTGCCAGAAAAAGTACTAGAGGGGAAATCTTCCAATGGGGACACTAGTATTGGTGACCTGGGGGGTCCCTAAGGAATTCCCCTAATCACTTCCAGACTGCCCACCGTGTATTTACGTCACTTCTTTGATGTTAAATATGGGGGCAGATAG
>NC_138777.1:12615012-12622512 GCF_965119305.1 Pelophylax lessonae | reverse complement strand
GCGTGTTTGCTGCGGGTGCGATGCGAATTTAGCCATACAAAGTGTATGGCTAAACTCGCACCGCACAGCTGATCGCATGTAATGTCGGAGCAGTGCGCTCCGACATTACATGCGAACCCGGCACTCGCATCAGTGTGAACCGGGTCTAAACAAAAAAGGAGCGACCATTTTAGAAAAAAAAATATATTTTTTTTACTTTCTGCTAAAAAAAACATATCAAAAAATGTAAAAAAGTCAAATTTCCTCATCAGTTTAGGTCAATTTACAGTATCTCACAAAAGTGAGTACACCCCTCACATTTTTGTAAATATTTTATTCTATCTTTTCATGTGACAACACTGAAGAAATGACACTTTGCTACAATGTAAAGTAGTGAGTGTACAGCTTGTATAACAGTGTAAATTTGCTGTCCCCTCAAAATAACTCAACACACAGCCATTAATGTCTAAACCGCTGGCAACAAAAGTGAGTACACCCCTTAGTGAAAATGTCCAAATTGGGCCCAAAGTGTCAATATTTTGTGTGGCCACCATTATTTTCCAGCACTGCCTTCACTCTCTTGGGCATGGAGTTCACCAGAGCTTCACAGGTTGCCACTGGACTCCTCTTCCACTCCTCCATGAAGATATCACAGAGCTGGTGGATGTTAGAGACCTTGCGCTCCTCCACCTTCCATTTTGAGGATGCCCCACAGATGCTCAATAGGGTTTAGGTCTAGAGATATGCTTGGCCAGTCCATCACCTTTACCCTCAGCTTCTTTAGCAAGGAAGTGGTCGTCTTGGAGGTGTGTTTGGGGTTGTTATTATGTTGGAATACTGCCCTGCGGCCCAGTCTCTGAAGGGAGGGGATCATGCTCTGCTTCAGTATGTCACAGTACATGTTGGCATTCATGGTTCCCTCAATGAACTGTAGCTCCCCAGTGCCGGCAGCACTCATGCAGCCCCAGACCATGACACTCCCACCACCATGCTTGACTGTAGGCAAGACACACTTGTCTTTGTACTCCTCACCTGGTTGCTGCCACACACGCTTGACACCATCTGAACCAAATAAGTTTATCTTGGTCTCATCAGACCACAGGAGATGGTTCCAGTAATCCATGTCCTTAGTCTGCTTGTCTTCAGCAAACTGTTTGTGGGCTTTCTTGTGCATCATCTTTATAAGAGGCTTCCTTCTGGGACGACAGCCATGCAGACCAATTTGATGTAGTGTGCGGCGTATGGTTTGAGCACTGACATGCTGACCCCCCCCCCCCCCACCCCTTCAACCTCTGCAGCAATGCTGGCAGCACTCATACGTCTATTTCCCAAAGATAACCTCTGGATATGACGCTGGGCACATGCACCCAACCTCTGATGGACCATGGCGACTCCTGTTGGGAGTGGAACCTATCCTGTTAAACCACTGTATGGTCTTGGCCACTGTGCTGCAGCTCAGTTTCAGGGTCTTGGCAATCTTCTTATAGCCTAGGCCATTTTTATGTAGAGCAACAATTCATTTTTTCAGATCCTGAGAGAGTTCTTTGCCATGAGGTGTCATGTTGAACTTCCAGTGACCAGTATGAGAGAGTGAGAGCGATAACACCAAATTTAACACACCTTCTCCCCATTCACACCTGAGACCTTGTAACACTAACGAGTCACATGACACCAGGGACTGAAAATGGCTAATTGGGCCCAATTTGGACATTGTCACTTAGGGGTGTACTCACTTTTGTTGCCAGAGGTTTAGACATTAATGGCTGTGTGTTGAGTTATTTTGAGGAGACAGCAAATTTACACTGTTATACAAGCTGTACACTCACTACTTTACATTGTAGCAAAGTGTCATTTCTTCAAATCTTCAAAATGCATAGATATAGTAGATATCTAGACTGATATGGACTGGGTAATGTGTTAAGATTGATACTGGTATGGACTGGGTAATGGGTTAGGAACTAAAGGATTGCCACATAGTTTAATGGAAATTAAAATACTCACTCTACAGAGGGCTGAATTCAAGGACACCCCACAAATCAAAGTGAAAAATTATGCAGCAGGCTAGACCATTTTAATGAAATTTCATTGCAGCAACTCAGAATGGTCCTCAGTAGTTGCTATGGCCCCCACGTGCTTGTATGCATGCCTGACAATGTCGGGGCATGCTCCTAATGAGACAACGGATGGTGTCCTGGGGTATTTTCTTCCAGATCTGGACCAGAGCATCACTGAGCTTCTGAACAGACTGAGGTGCAACCTGGGGCGTCGGATTGACCGAAACGTAATGTCCCAGCGGTGTTCTATTGGATTTAGGTCAGACGATCATGGGGGCCATTCAATGGTATTAATTCCTTCATCCTCCAGGAACTGGCTGCATACTCTCTCCACATGAGGCCGGGCATTGTCGTGCACCTGGAGGAAACCAGGACCCACTGCACCAGTGTAGGATCTGACAATGGGTCCAAGGATTTCACCCCGATACCTAATGGCAGTCAGGGTGCCATTGTCTAGCCTGTAGAGGTCTGTGCGTCCCTCCATGGATATGCCTCCCCAGACCATCACTGACCGACCACCAAACCGGTCATACTGAACGATGTTACAGGCAGCATAACGTTTTCCACGGCTTCTCCAGAGCCTTTCACATCTGTCACATGTGCTCAGGGTGAACCTGCTCTCATCTGTGAAAAGCACAGGGTGCCAGTGTCAGACCTCCCAATTCTGGTGTTCAATGGCAAATGCCAGTCGAGCTCCATGGTGCCGGGCAGTGAGCATAGGGCCCACTAGAGGACGCCGGGCCCTCAGGCTACCCTCATGAATTCTGTTCCTTTTAATTTTTTTTGAGCAGTGTATATAATGGACCCTTAATAAACAAGCAAAAAATTGGGGGAGCATACCCATGTATTTCTAAAGCTGGTGCAGCTATGAACCAAGAGACATGCATATTAAAAAAGAATAGCGCACACATGCAAAGGAAATTACTACCAAATTTGAAGACCATCCGTAAATAAATTGGGGATTTGGTCCCACCATATGGCCATATAATACATATACCCCATAAAAAAGGATAGTGTAGGACCCACTGATAATGGGGTACTTTGACGCAGTAGTGGGCTTGAGCACGATATGGCCATATGGTGGGACCAAATTCCCATTTTTATTTATGGATTGTCTCCATATTTGATAGTCATTTCTTTTGCATGTGTGCGCTATTCTTCTTTTTTAACCACTTGCCTTCTGTGCACTTAAACACCCTTCCCATCCAGGCCAATTTTCAGCTTTCAGCGCTCGCACACTTTGAATGACAATTGCGCGGTCATGCTACACTGTACCCATATGAAATTTTTATCATTTTTTTCACACAAATAGAGCTTTCTTTTGGTGGTATTTAATCACCTCTGGGTTTTTTATTTTTTACAAAAAAAAAAGAAAAAAGACAGAAAATTTTGAAAAAAAAAAAAAGTTTTTCTTATTTTCTGCGAGTAAATTTTGAAAATAAAATTTTCTCCCTCACTGATGTGCGCTGATGAGGCTGCACTGATGGGCACTGATGGGCACTGATAGGCTGCACTGATGGGCACTGATGAGGTGGCACTTATGGGCACTGATGAGGTGGCACTTATGGGCACTGATGAGGAGGTACTAATATGCCGCACTGATGAGCATTGATAGGCGGCACTGATAGGCGGCACTGCTGGGCACTGAGAGGTGGCACTGCTGGGCACTGAGAGGTGGCACTGCTGGGCACTGAGAGGCGGCACTGTTGGTCACTGATAGGCGGTACTGATGGGCACTGACGGATGGCACTGATGGACACTGACGGGTGGCACTGATGAGCACTGATGGGCGGCACTGATGAGCACTGATGGGCAGCACCATCAGTGCCCACACTCAGTGCCCATAGTGCTGCCAGTCAGTGCTCATCAGTGCCTAGATGAGCAGGCACTGATGGGCACTGACTGGCAGCACTATGGGCACTGATTGTGGGCATTGATGGGGGCACTGATGGCGGGCACTGTGGGCACTGATGGGGGGGCAATGTGTGTGGTTTTTTACCTTCAGTAATCAGGGCACTGGTGATCAGTGCCCTGATTACATTTGTCTGTGTCCCCAGTGGCTGTCGGCTCCCCCTCCTTCCTCACACTGCAGTGTCTGTGTGAGGAAGGAGCGCCGGCGATGAGAGATGATCTCATATGTTTACATATGAGATCATCTCTCATTGGACGGCTTGATCACATGGTGAATGGCCGCTGTGATTGGCCATTCACCACGATCTGTGACAAGGGACACGGCCGACACAGATTCTCCCCGATGCGCGCTCGCGGGAGCGCGCGGGGGCGTGTCACTGGAGGCCGTGTAAAAACGGCCTCCCGAAAATTAAAGTCCGCGCTGCAGCCGTATATAGGCTGTAGTGCGGATGGGAGGTGGTTAATATACATGTTGCTTGGTCCATAGCTGCACCGGCTTTAGATATACATGTTCAGGGCTTGCTCCCCCATTTTTTTTTTTTTTTGCTTGTTTATTATATAATGGACCCTGTATGGATACAATGTATTATATAATGGATCCTGTATGGATACAATGTATTATATAATGGATCCTGTATGGATACAATGTATTATATAATGGATCCTGTATGGATACAATGTATTATATAATGGATCCTGTATGGATACAATGTATTATATAATGGATCCTGTATGGATACAATGTATTATATAATGGAACCTGTATGGATACAATGTATTATATAATGGACCCTGTATGGATACAATGTATTATATAATGGACCCTGTATGGATACAATGTATTATATAATGGACCCTGTATGGATACCTTGTATTATTATATAATGGACCGTGTATGGATACAATGTATTATATAATGGATCCTGTATGGATACAATGTATTATATAATGGATCCTGTATGGATACAATGTATTATATAATGGATCCTGTATGGATACAGTGTATTATATAATGGTCCCGGGTCCCGATCATTGCTGGTCTCTGCGCTGGGAGCATGCTGTGCGGCGCGCTCCCAGCACAAAGACAGCTACGCATAGATGCGGCCCCAGGGATAAGGAGCCACTTTAGTGGGGCCGCATATATGGGTACTGTCAACGGGGAGGGGTTAAGTGAATAAATGTAAGATTAAAATGCGATGTCTAGAGGCGTGGGCCTTTCTTTGTAAGCTGGCCATTGACGTCGTACCCCCCCCCCCCCAAAACTTTGGGTTGTCCCCTGAACAGGAATAGAGAGGAAATCTTCCAATGGGGACACTAGTGCTGGTGACACTGCACAATACCCTCACTTTGTGGGGATTTCCTCTCACTTCCTGTTTTGACTATGCAACGGGAAGTGAAGGTAAATCTCCCCAATGGGGCACAGATGGGAAAAACAAACCTGACAGGGGTTATGACCCTCCAGTACTCTGATTAAAGTTTTGCTTAAAGCGGTTGTAAACCCTATTTAAAAAAAAAAAAAAAAAACCTGCAAGACAAAGGCATAATGAGCTAGTATGCATCGCATACTAGCCCATTATGTTTAACTTACCTTAAAACGAAGCCCCGACACAGACCCCCGGACATCGATACGGGCGCTGCCATGATCCCTCGTCGTCTCTTCCGGGTTCGGCGGCTCCGGCGCGCTGATTGGCCGAAAGAGACGGCTCCAGCGCGCTGATTGGCCGGAGCCGCGATGACGTCACTCCCGCGCATGCGCGCGGGAGTGATTTTTCCGGCAAGCTCCCGGCAAGTTAATTGAAGGTCCCCCCGGACCTTCAGAGCGCATGCGCCGCTCGCGCGAGCGGCTGCATGCACTGTAAATATCTCCTAAACCGTGCCGGTTTAGGAGATATTATTTGTACCTACAGGTAAGCCTTATTATAGGCTTACCTGTAGGTAAAAGTGTCAAAAAGCGCGATACA
Organism: Pelophylax lessonae; assembly: GCF_965119305.1. Taxonomy (NCBI): domain Eukaryota; kingdom Metazoa; phylum Chordata; class Amphibia; order Anura; family Ranidae; genus Pelophylax; species Pelophylax lessonae. The sequence continues at coordinate 12,616,607 of NC_138777.1, read as the reverse complement.
ACCGCTTTTAAGTTCTACCTTTTTATTTAAAGCTAGAGATGCTTTTGTTAGTTGTATGAGATGTAGAACTCTCATTGTGAGTTATGCAGCAAATATTTTACTGCTCCGTTATCTGAGCTCAGGCTTTGATCTCGCCAATTTTTTATGTTTACCTTTTGTAGAATTTCTTCATTGAGCAGTTTGGTGAAAAGCTGCAATGTGAAGCACACATCCCGTGCTTTCCTCTGCCAGTATTGTAGTCAGGCCAACGCAACCCCGGAGAGCAATAAACGGGGACAACGTGTTTATGGGCATACATGAGGGCTAATGGAAAATCGTCTTTATCTGCTGATATTATCAACCAGAGTGCCATAGGATTCTATCCAAAGACATGAGATAACAAATGTCCAGTGTGGCTGTTTTTAGATCCTATAAATATACTTTTTAAAGTGGTTATAAACTCTTCCATATACTCAGTGATGTATAGTAACTAAGTAGAACTACTTCACTACTGTACTTAAGTACGGAAAGGCGGTATCTGTACTTTCCCAGAGTAGAATTTTTTTCTCCTACTTCCACTTTTACTTCACTACATTTTTTTTGATGATTTCAATACTTCTACTCCAATATTTTTTTTTTGTGCTGCATAGTTACTCGTTACAATTATAAAAATTACCACTGCCAGAACAGTAGATGGCAGGTTTCATGAAGCTCAAAAAAATGTGTATAATGTCATGTGTAAATCAGCGCATACGAAAATAAATGCTACTGTATGTATAAATAAAATGGTCTACATATCTGATGTTAAGGGGAAAGAGAACCTCCCCCAACCAGGGAGAGTCACAAGCGTACATAGACCTTTTTTCTGGTAAGAGGCTGATTTTGCTTTTTTCACTGGAAGTTGAGAGCACAGGTTTTGCAGTTTTGTTTCACTGGAAGAGTCTATTTGGATATTATTTTGCACTTACCTTCATCCGCCGGGTAAGGGGGAAATCCACAAGGTGGGAGGAGTCTGCACCTATTATTTGGAATAGCACCTGTTTGATTCCTGCACCTTTGAAAATATATTCATCTTGTTTTGTCACATATATATATGGTATTATGGCATTATATATATATGGACTTTTTATTGACTTTGATTTCATACACTCTTCCTTTATTTCATTATTGGAATATATTGTTGTATATCACATTGGTTTATATATGATTTTGCGCACCAATAAGCTGTGGAGAAAAAAAACAGGCAGGGAAGAGAAGGAGGGATGCTTTAAAGGGGGAAGGGAGGGACATACTTTATCTGTTTTTGTTTACAAAAAGTTACAGCCAAAGGAATTGTGATTGTCCTTTAAGTTAATCATTTGAAATAATAAAAAACAATATGATGTTCAAACTTTTGACTTCTTTCATTAATAACTACATAACACAGTACTTGTACTTTTACTTTCAGTACTTGAGTAGCAAAAGTTTTAAAAAACGACTTGCAATACTTTAAGTACAAAAAATGTTGAATACTTTAGTACTTCTACTCAAGTCATTTTTTGATCGAGCACTTCCACTTCTACTCAAGTATGGGTTTCGACTACTTTATACAAGTGTGCATATACCCAGTGAAGGGA
>NC_138777.1:12595012-12610012 GCF_965119305.1 Pelophylax lessonae | reverse complement strand
GGGAGAAAGGCAGGCGGCTGATGTAAACAAAGCCGCCTGTCATTCTCCCTGATGTAACTGCAGAGATCATACGATCCTGCTATGTAGGATCGTATGTCTCTGTGGTTACATCACAAGCCACACCCCTTTACAGTTAGAAGCACACCCCTAGGGACACACTTAACCCCTTGCTCTCTAATAAAGTTAACCCCTTTCCTGCCAGTGTCATTTTTACAGTAACAGTGCATATGTATAGCACTAATTACTGTAGTAATGTCACTGGTAACCCCAAAAGTGTCAAAAATGTCAGTCAGCGATCTGATCTGTCCGCCGCAATGTCGCAGTCCCGCGTAAAAAAAATGGCAGATCGCCGCCATTACTCGTTTAAAAAAAAAAACAATAAAAATGACAAATCTTTCCCTTAGTTAGTAAACGCAATAACTTTTGAGCAAACCAAAATACGCCCATTGCGATTTTTTTTTTTTACCAAAAATATGTAGCAGAAAACAAATTGACCTAAAATGTTAAAAAATTTTGATTTTTTTTACATTTTTTTTTGGGGGGGGGGGGGGGAATTTCATATAAAAAAAATTTGAAAAATATTGTTATTTTTTCAATATTGTCGCTCTGTTTTGTTTATAGCGCAAACCGTAAGTAAAAATCGCAGAGGTGATCAAATACCACCAAAAGAAAGCTCTGTTTGTGGGAAAAAAAGGACATCAATTTTATTTGGGTACAGCGTCGCACGACCGCGCAATTGTCCGTTAAAGTCACGCAGTGCTGAATCGCAAAATAGGCCCTGGTCTTTGAGTAGCCAAATCCTTCGGGGCTTAAGTGGTTAAATGCACCAGCCCTGACTGTCCCGGGGGGATTTTTAGGTAAAAAAAAAATTTTCAAGGTGGAACTCCGCTTTAACCACTTGCCGACCGCCAGCAGTACATATACTGCAACAGGTCAGCTCTGTCCCGCATAACAACGTAACTGTACTTTGCCTCCTGGGACCACGAGGGGAGGGGTGCACGTGCCCATTCGCCTCAGGGAGAGCCAATTTGCGGGTTCATGATTGCCACTGGGCACTCGCGATCACTCTGTGGAGACAGAACAGCAGTAAACACGGCAGACCACTGTTCTGTCAGTAATGATCACAGGGATCCTGTGTTCAGGCAGCAAGCCCATCCCCGCCCCACAGTTAGAAAGCACCCCCTTTGGGTTGTTCCTTGAAAAGTAATAGATGGGGAAATCTAATGGGGACACTTGTTCTGGTGACCTGGGGGTCCCCAAGGGATTCCCCTAATTTTATAGGTATTCTCACTTCCTGTTTTGGTTATGGGACAGTAAGTGAGAGAATCTACGCAATGCGACACAGATGGTGAAAAAAAAAAAAAAAACTGACCAGGGTTATAACCCCTCCCTTACTCTATCCAAAATAGAAAAAAAAATTGTATTTTTTTTCGCTGTTCGGGCTTTTACTTTAACCTCTTCCCGACCGCCCGCTGCCTATTTACTGCGGCAGTGCGGCCCACCTGCGCAAACCGACGTAGACCTACGTTGGTCGCGCACCTACAGCTAGGGGGCAAGCGCCCCCACTTGGCAGCGGGGAAGCCTATGCACGGGGCAGGCGGCTCCGATTGCTGCCCTTACACCTGTGATCGTTCCCTGTTGAGAGAGAAGAGCGGTCAGCTGTTGTAAACACAGCTGACCGTTCTTCCCCCTGGAATGATCACAGAGCGCCTGTGATGCTTCTATATAGTATCACAGGTCTCTATGATCATTTTACAAGCCACGCCCCCATACAGTTAGAATCACTCCCCTAGGCTCACATTTAACCCCTTGATCACCCACAGTGTTAACCCCTTCCCTGTCGGTGTCATTATTACAGTAACAGTGCATATTTTTAGCACTGATTTCTGTAGTAATGTCACTGGTCCCCCCAAAAGTGTCAAAAATGTCAGTTAGGGGTCCGATCTGTCCGCCACAATGTCGCAGTCCCGCTAAAAATCGCAGATCGCCACCATTACTAGTAATACAAAAAAAAAAAAAAAAAACAATTACATAAATCTTTCCTGTAGTTTGTAGATGCAATAACTTTTGTGCAAACGAATCAAAATATGCTTATTGCGATTTTTTTTTTTTTTTTTTTAACGAAAAATATGTAGCAGAAAACAAATTGACCTCAAATGTTAAATTTTGATTTTTAAATTTTTTTTTTTTTTGGGAATGTATAGCAGAATGTGCAATATATATATATATATATATATATATATATATATATATATATATATATATATATATATTTATTATTATTTTTTTTTTTTTTTTTTTCAGAATTGTCGCTCTTTTTTTGTTTATAGCGCAAAAAATAAAAATCGCAGAGGTGATCAAATACCACCAAAAGAAAGCTCTGTTTGTGGGAAAAAAAAGGACATTCATTTTATTTAGGTACAGTGTCGCACGACCGTGCAATTGTCCGTTAAAGTAACGCAGTGCCGAATCGCAAAATATGGCCTGGTCATTAAGGGGGAAAATCTTCCGGTCCAGAAGTGGTTAAACTCGCTGCTTTTGTACCTTTTTTTTTTTTTTGCTAGTTACTGCTACAGAATTCATAAGATACGGGGCAGCCATATCCCCATCTAGATAAAATTGCTTCCGTAAACCACTTACAGCTAATTGGATTCGGACTGCGAGGTATTTATAACTTTTTTTTTTTTTTTTTTTTTTGTCCTCCTCGTTCTTCTGAAGATGAAGGCTACCAATAAAATTATTGTTGTTTAATGGAACACAGCCTTCTGTTAAAAAGCGGGTCACTTCCACCCCCACTCTAATCGATCGGTTTGACGCTTTTCCTGGCACATTGTGTCTCTACTCTGCTTCCTAACCTCATTATTTTTATTAGCTCTTTAGGATGCAAGAAAATGGTGTACAGTACTGTATATAGAACAGCATTTCTACAACCCCTTCCCGGGGTTGGTAGGGGTTCAGCAATTTCTGACTCTCGGATAAGCAAACACTGACACCATTTATACACTGCTCAAAAAAAAATTAAAGGAAAACTTTTTAATAAAAGTATAACATAAAGTAAAATAAACTCCTGGTCAGCGAAGTAGCAGAGGGGGTTGTTTTTTTTTTATGGAAATGAGGGGATGTTACTGTATATGACGCTGCCTGAAAATTCCAATAAATCAAGTGTGTGGTGATAAAACGTATAACAAATCAATTATAAATGAATCAATATTTGTTTGAGTCCATTCACACTGCCGCGACTTGTGAGGCGACTTGTGTGCCCTCAAGTCGCCCCAAGTCGCTTGACATAACAAAAGCAATGTTAATCAATCAGTGCCATCTTAATTGGCACTACTGAAGTCGCTCCGACTTCTGAAAAGGGTCCTGTACAACTTGTGATCCGACTTGTCCCATAGACTCCAATGGGAGTCGCCTCCTTATCTTATGTGAAGCGACTTGTGATCCGACTTTCCATTAAAATGTTCCTGAACCAGAAAAAAAGATAATTTTTCTTAGAATTTTTAGTAGCGCAGGGATGGGGCTCCGCTCCACCTGGGCGTTTTTGTTGCAGGCGTTTATCGGGCATTTTTTGGGCGTCTTTGGAGGCAGGCATGACATCTGAGCTTCTGTGTAGGGGTATATATACACACACACATATATGTATATATACACATACACACATATAGGTGTGAAAGGAGCGGAACCCCATCCCTGCGCTAATGAAATTATTTGCAGGGATAGGGTTCCGCTCATCACACCTGTATGTGTGTATGTGTGTGTATATATATATATGTGTGTGTGTATAGATACCCCTATACAGAAGTTCAGATGTCATGCCTGCCTCCAAAGACGCCCAAAAAATGACCAATAAATGCCTGCAACAAAAACGCCCAGGTGTGAAAGGAGCGCAGCCCCATCCCTGTGCTACTAAAAATTCTAAGAAAAATTATCTTTTTTTTTTTCCTGGTTCTGGACATGCTGCCTAGAGCTGAAACTTCACAGATACACCTTTTAGACCCCCCAGACACTAAATCCAAAGAAATCTCTTTTTTTTTTTTTTAATAATTGGCTCTCTTTTATTGAAAAAAAAAAACTTTTTTTTGTGGGATTGAACATGACCTAGAACCATCATATTCTGATTGGCCAAATACAAAGTCGTCTATCATACAAGTCGCGCTGAATTTGCGCAAAGTCGCGCTGAAAGTCGCGCCAACAAGTCGCCCCCATATGAGGCGACTTTCTGGTCGCGGCAGTGTGAATGGGGTGTAAACCAACATAATAAGCTTAAGTGTTTTAAAGTGCAATAATTAATTCACTTAGTGGCAAAAAATTAAATAAGAATATGGATGACCAGCACTTTCAAATATTAGAGGTCTAAAAGTGACAAAATGTGCATCAATTAGTGACCTATAGAGTAAAACCACCACTAAATGGTGATCTAATAATTCTTAACCAAGGATTTGCCCCCCTTCCTGACCTGGCCATATTTTGCGGTTCGGCACTGCGTTACTTTAACGGACAATTGCACGGCCGTGAGACGCTGTACCCAAATAAAATTGATGTCCTTTTTTTCCCCCAAATAGAGATTTCATTTGGTGGTAGTTGATCACCTGTGCGATTTTTTATTTTTTTTTATTTTTTTGTGCCATAAACAAAAAAAGAGCGACAATTTTTAAAAAAAATAAAAATAATTTTCACATTCTGCTATATAACCTTCCCAAAAAAAAAATTAAAAATCATAATTTAACATTTTAGGCCAATTTGTTTTCTGCTACTTATTTTTGGTAAAAAAAATTGCAATAAGCGTATTTTGATTCATTTTCACAAAAGTTATCGCGTCTACTAACTGCGGTAAAGATTTGTCATTTTGTCAAGAGATTTGTCAAATGCCAATCGAGCTCCTCCGGTTTCAGATCCTCCATTCCCTGGCTGGTACAGTCCGGGGGTTACATCTAACAAAGCTGAATTTCGCTTGGTTAGATGCTGTGAAGTGCAGGGGAACCCTAATGACAAAGTGAGGGCCATAATTCTACCATAAAGGCTCCTGGTTAACTCTAAACTGATGAGCTGGAAAGGCACCTAAGGCTGCATTCACATGTCAGCTTATAATCGCGGGCAGAACCGCCGCGGTTCCGCCCGCGATTCGGAGATTTATTGCAAATCGCGGGACGCCTAGCGTTGCCCGTTGATTTGCAATAGCCCCCCAAACGCCGAGCGATGTTGCCGCGATTTACGCCCGCCGAATCGCGGCAACATCGCGCAAACAAAATCGCGGGACGCAATACGCTCCAAAAAAGTACAAGAGCTTCTTTGGAGCGTATTGCGTCCCGCGATTTTGTTTGCGCGATGTTGCCGCGATTCGGCGGGCGTAAATCGCGGCAACATCGCTCGGCGTTTGGGGGGCTATTGCAAATCAACGGGCAACGCTAGGCGTCCCGCGATTTGCAATAAATCTCCGAATCGCGGGCGTAACCGCGGCGGTTCTGCCCGCGATTATAAGCTGACATGTGAATGCAGCCTAAGGGAGATTTTTGAGTACCTTTGTTTTGTTTTTTGTGTGTGTTTTTTTTTTTTTTTGCGTTCCGATGGGCTTACGCAATTTTAAGACTTGGCATGTTTGGTATCCATTTACTCGACGCAACCATATCTTTTATATTTTACCAAAAGTATTTGTGTGTTTGCACTAAAATTCATTTTATTAAATTTTTTTCCTAAAAATTTGCGTTAAAAAAAAAAAAAAAAACGTTGCACAAATATCATGTGATATAAAAATTTACATCCATCTTTATTTTCTACAGGGCCTTTGCTTTCAGAAAATATATAATGTGCTGGGGGTTTTAAATAATTTCATTACCAAAAATGACCAAAATTTACACTTGCGCAAAAAAATGTAAAAATCGGCTCTAGAGCCGAACTAGTTAACCACTTAACCCCAGGAAGATTTTTCCCCCTTCCTGACCAGGGGTTTTTTTGCGATTCGGCACTGCGTGACTTTAACTGACAATTGCGCGGTCGTGCGAAGCTGTACCTAAACTAATTTGACGTCCTTTTTTTCCCACAGAGCTTTCTTTTGGTGGTATTTGATCACCTGTGCGATTTTTTTAATCATGCGCTATAAACAAAAAAAGAGCGTAAATTTTGCAAAAATAACAATATTTTTCACATTTTTTTTTATGAAATTCCCCCCAAAAAAATTGTAAAAATCAAAATTTTTTAACATTTTCAGCCAATTTGTTTTATGCTACATATGTTTGGTAAAAAAAAATCGCAAAAAGCGTATTTTGATTGGTTTGCGCAAAAGTTATCGCGTTTACTAACAAAGGGAAAGATTTTTGTTGTTTTTTTTTTTAACGCGTAATGGCGGCGATCTGTGTTTTTTTTTTTTTGCGGTACTGCGACATTGCGGCGGACAGATCGGACCCTTGACTGACATTTTTGACACTTTTGGGGTTACCAGTGACATTTCTACAGTAATCAGTGCTATACATATGCACTGTTACTGTAAAATGACACTGGTAGTGAAGGGGTTAACTTTTTTTGAGAGGGAGGGGCTATGTGTGTCCCTAGGGGCGTGCTTTCTACTGTGATTGGCTGTGGCTTCAGATGTATGAACAGTGATCAACGGTTCTACATAGTAGAACCGTATGATCATCCTTCATACACAGGGGAGAATGACAGGCAGCTTGTTTACACAAGCCAATAAATAAAGTTGTGTGTCCCTAGGGGCGTGATTCTAAGTGTGATTGGCTGTGGCTTCAGCTGTAGGAACAGTGATCAACGGTCCTACATAATAGAACCGTATGATCACTATTCATACACAGGGGAGAATGACAGGCGGCTTGTTTACATTAGCCAGCCGCCTGCCTTTCTCCCTCTCCACCGACGATCGCGAGTGACCGGCGGACATCGGGTCCGCCGGTCACACGCGCGGGGGAGTCCATGACCGTGCAGCAGCGCTCGCTCCCCAGAGCCTCACAGGCTAGTGACGTACCGGTACGTCACTTTGCCTGTGAGGGGCTGACTGCCGCAGTATATGTACTTGCGGCGGTGGGCAAGTGGTTAAAGTGGTTGTAAAGTCAGGTTTTTTTTTTTTAAATCTTTGTTTGCAGCAGCCCCCCTCAATGCTTACCTGAGCTCCCTCTCGATCTAACGATGTCAACGACTGTCTCAGCTGCCTGGGACTCCCCTCCTCATTGGCTAAGACAGCAGTTGCGCCATTGGCTCCCGCTGCTGTCAATCAAAGTCAGTTAGCCAATGAGGAGACGGGGCTTATGGCCACACAGAGCAGGACTAGAGAGCGAGCACGCACCAGTGCCGCCATAGCAAGTGACTTGTTATTGGGGGGGCGCTGGTCAAGGTGGAGGAGGAGGAAGTGCACAACCATTACACAGAGCAGGTAAACATAACATGTTGGTTGTTTAAAAAAAAAAAAAAAAAGCCAAATCTTTAATACGACTTTAAATTATAGCTTTACGCTTTAAAAAGTTTAGTTTATTTTCCTGCAGAAGATCTTGTCGGGGCTATCTAGTAGTATTAATTTTGCCTAGGCAGTACCCTCAAAAATGTTGCCTTTTTTTTTTTGTTTTTAGTAGTCTATGTGCATATCCTCAGTATAAGATATATATATTAAAAAAGAATAGCGCGCAAATGCAAAAGAAATTACTACCAAATCTTAAGAGAGTCCATAAATAAAAAAAAATGGGGGTTTGGTCCCACCATATGGCCATATCGTGCTCAAGCCCACTACTGCGTCAAAGTACCCCATTATCAGTGGGTTCTACACTATCCATGAAAAAGAGATGAATCCAGCCTTTCTAACCCTTGGAGATAATACTCCTTGCTGGGAGAGATGTGCAAATGCACTACAGGGGACTCCTCCTATATCCACTTGATGGTGGACACTGATTGAGTACAGGTGTGTGTGGGGGGTGGGGAGGGCTGCTCAACCTCGATAGTCTGGTCAGACCGAATACATAGGATATATCAAGACATTGCTGCATCTGACTGCTAGCCTCTCCAGTTTTAGAGGGATTTAGAAGAGCTTCTTCTGGAAGTAGAGACTTTGGTGGGGACACTTGGCTGTAAGCTCCTCTGGCAGTAGAGACTCTGGTGTGGACACTTGGCTGTAAGCTCCTCTGGCAGTAGAGACTCTGGTGTGGACACTTGGCTGTAAGCTCCCTCTGGCAGTAGAGGCTCTGGTGGGGACACTTGGCTGTAATCTCCCTCTGGAAGTAGACAGGTCGCTGTAAGCTCCCTCTGGCAGTAGAAACTCTGGTGGGACACTTGGCTGTAAGCTCCCTCTGGTGGTAGAGGCTCTGGTGGGGACACTTGGCTGTAAGCTCCCTTCGGCAGTAGAGACTCTGGTGGGGACACTTGGCTGTAAGCTCCTCTGGCAGTAGAGACTATGGTGGGGACACTTGGCTGTAAGCTCCTCTGGCAGTAGAGACTCTGGTGTGGACACTTGGCTGTAAGCTCCTCTGGCAGTAGAGACTCTGGTTGGACATTTGGCTGTAAGCTCCTCTGGCAGTAGAGGCTCTGGTGTGGACACTTGGCTTTAAGCTCCTCTGGCAGTAGAGACTCTGGTTGGACATTTGGCTGTATGCTCCCTCTGGCAGTAGAGGCTCTGGTGGGGACACTTGGCTGTAAGCTCCCTCTGGCAGTAGAGGCTCTGGTGGGGACACTTGGCTGTAATCTCCCTCTGGAAGTAGACACGTCGCTGTAAGCTCCCTCTGGCAGTAGAAACTCTGGTGGGGACACTTGGCTGTAAGCTCCTCTGGCAGTAGAGACTCTGGCGTGGACACTTGGCTGTAAGCTCCTCTGGCAGTAGAGACTCTGGTGTGGACACTTGGCTTTAAGCTCCTCTGGCAGTAGAGACTCTGGTGTGGACACTTGGCTGTAAGCTCCTCTGGAAGTAGAGACTCTGGTGGGACACTTGGTTTTAAGCTCCTCTGGCAGTAGGACTGGTGTGGACACTTAACTGTAAGCTCCCTCTGGTAGTAGAGACTCTGGTTGGACATTTGGCTGTAAGCTCCCTCTGGCAGAAGAGACTTTGGTGGGGACACTTGGCTGTAAGCTCCTCTGGCAGAAGAGACTTTGGTGGGGACACTTGGCTGTAAGCTCCCTCTGGCAGTAGAGACTTTGGTGGGGACACTTGGCTGTAAGCTCCTCTGGCAGTAGAGACTTTGGTGGGGACACTTGGCTGTAAGCTCCCTCTGGCAGTAGAGACTTTGGTGGGGACACTTGGCTGTAAGCTCCTCTGGAAGTAGAGACTTTGGTGGGACACTTGGTTTTAAGCTCCTCTGGCAGTAGGACTGGTGTGGACACTTGGCTGTAATGTAAGCTCCCTCTGGTAGTAGAGACTCTGGTTGGACATTTGGCTGTAAGCTCCCTCTGGCAGAAGAGACTTTGGTGGGGACACTTGGCTTTAAGCTCCTCTGGCAGTAGAGGCTCTGGTGTGGACACTTGGCTTTAAGCTCCTCTGGCAGTAGAGACTCTGGTTGGACATTTGGCTGTATGCTCCCTCTGGCAGTAGAGGCTCTGGTGGGGACACTTGGCTGTAAGCTCCCTCTGGCAGTAGAGGCTCTGGTGGGGACACTTGGCTGTAATCTCCCTCTGGAAGTAGACACGTCGCTGTAAGCTCCCTCTGGCAGTAGAAACTCTGGTGGGGACACTTGGCTGTAAGCTCCTCTGGCAGTAGAGACTCTGGCGTGGACACTTGGCTGTAAGCTCCTCTGGCAGTAGAGACTCTGGTGTGGACACTTGGCTTTAAGCTCCTCTGGCAGTAGAGACTCTGGTGTGGACACTTGGCTGTAAGCTCCTCTGGAAGTAGAGACTCTGGTGGGACACTTGGTTTTAAGCTCCTCTGGCAGTAGGACTGGTGTGGACACTTAACTGTAAGCTCCCTCTGGTAGTAGAGACTCTGGTTGGACATTTGGCTGTAAGCTCCCTCTGGCAGAAGAGACTTTGGTGGGGACACTTGGCTGTAAGCTCCTCTGGCAGAAGAGACTTTGGTGGGGACACTTGGCTGTAAGCTCCTCTGGCAGTAGAGACTTTGGTGGGGACACTTGGCTGTAAGCTCCCTCTGGCAGTAGAGACTTTGGTGGGGACACTTGGCTGTAAGCTCCTCTGGAAGTAGAGACTTTGGTGGGACACTTGGTTTTAAGCTCCTCTGGCAGTAGGACTGGTGTGGACACTTGGCTGTAATGTAAGCTCCCTCTGGTAGTAGAGACTCTGGTTGGACATTTGGCTGTAAGCTCCCTCTGGCAGAAGAGACTTTGTTGGGGACACTTGGCTTTAAGCTCCTCTGGCAGTAGAGACTCTGGTTGGACATTTGGCTGTATGCTCCCTCTGGCAGTAGAGGCTCTGGTGGGGACACTTGGCTGTAAGCTCCCTCTGGCAGTAGAGGCTCTGGTGGGGACACTTGGCTGTAATCTCCCTCTGGAAGTAGACACGTCGCTGTAAGCTCCCTCTGGCAGTAGAAACTCTGGTGGGGACACTTGGCTGTAAGCTCCTCTGGCAGTAGAGACTCTGGCGTGGACACTTGGCTGTAAGCTCCTCTGGCAGTAGAGACTCTGGTGTGGACACTTGGCTTTAAGCTCCTCTGGCAGTAGAGACTCTGGTGTGGACACTTGGCTGTAAGCTCCTCTGGAAGTAGAGACTCTGGTGGGACATTTGGCTGTAAGCTCCCTCTGGCAGAAGAGACTTTGTTGGGGACACTTGGCTTTAAGCTCCTCTGGCAGTAGAGACTCTGGTGTGGACACTTGGCTGTAAGCTCCTCTGGCAGTAGAGACTCTTGTGTGGACACTTGGCTTTAAGCTCCTCTGGCAGTAGAGACTCTGGTGTGGACACTTGGCTTTAAGCTCCTCTGGAAGTAGAGACTCTGGTGGGACACTTGGTTTTAAGCTCCTCTGGCAGTAGGACTGGTGTGGACACTTGACTGTAAGCTCCCTCTGGTAGTAGAGACTCTGGTTGGACATTTGGCTGTAAGCTCCCTCTGGCAGAAGAGACTTTGGTGGGGACACTTGGCTGTAAGCTCCTCTGGCAGTAGAGACTTTGGTGGGGACACTTGGCTGTAAGCTCCTCTGGAAGTAGAGACTTTGGTGGGACACTTGGTTTTAAGCTCCTCTGGCAGTAGGACTGGTGTGGACACTTGGCTGTAAGCTCCCTCTGGTAGTAGAGACTCTGGTTGGACATTTGGCTGTAAGCTCCCTCTGGTAGTAGAGACTCTGGTTGGACATTTGGCTGTAAGCTCCCTCTGGCAGAAGAGACTTTGGTGGGGACACTTGGCTTTAAGCTCCTCTGGCAGTAGAGGCTCTGGTGGGGACACTTGGCTGTAATCTCCCTCTGGAAGTAGACTCTGGTGGGGGGCACTTTGCTTTAGGCTCCCTATTGGGGCAGAGAATCTGGTGTGGACACTTGGCTGAAAGTAGAGACTCTGGTGGGGACACTTGGCTGGAAGCTCCCTCTTGGGGTAATCTGGTGGGAGATGCTTGGCTGTTTCCTTTTGGGTACAGGGGCTCTGGGATAACTGTGCCTTCTTATTTAAGTGTTTTGTTATGTTGGTTCAGTATATTGGGATCCCTTTTTTTTAATTTTTTTTTTCTCCTTTGCAGTGATCAACAAAAGACCATGGTGAGTAGGTGACGCGCTGTATTGGCCTCCAAGAAGGTTCTCATCTGTGGTTCTTAACTTCACCAAGACAACCTCTTTTAGGTTAGTTCTCTCAATAGCTAATGTTCTCATGTGTTCTGCTTGATCTAGCTCTTGCAGTGTAATTGTATAACCTGCCGTTATGTACTGTTAACACGAAACCTGTCCTGAGGTTAGGAGATGGCCATCTTCTAATGTCACCAAACACCGTCTCTCTGAGGTTGTTGTATAAGGCAATCACAGTGTTGCGCTCTCACACTTCACATCTCCAATATTTTCTCTGCCTTCAGATTTTCCAATGGCTGACCAAAGAATGGATATCTCGTCAACTATAAACGACTTTATGTCCCCAGGCCCCACCGACCTCATATCCAGCTCCCTCAGTACAAGTAGCATGGAGTGTAACCGCAAGAGGAAAGGGAGTTTGACGGATTACCAGTAAGTAGTCTTTTTTTATGACCCTTTTCTGTTCATAATGGCTAGGCCATACCTGTGTCCTGATAGTATACCCTTCAGGAAATTGAAAAGCAGGTTTGTGGTCATCCTCTGGGGTTAAATGTGTGATAAATACCAGGTTTTCATATCCAAATGACACATATCAAACACATTTTTTTTTTCTTTTTTTTTTTTCTTTTTTTTCTTCTTTTTCTTTTTTTTTTTTTTCTTTTTTCCTTTTTCTTCTTTTTTTTTCTTTCTTTTTTCTTCTTTTTTTTTTTCTCTTTTTTCTTTTTTCTTGTTTTGTTTGTTCTCTTTTTTTCTTTTTTTTTTTTTATTTCTCTTTTCTCTTTTTTTCTTTTTTCTTTTCTTTTTTCTCTTCTTTTCTTTTTTTTTTTTTTAATTTAGAATTAGTAGGAACCGCTGGGTACCTTTTCGATACGAGAGAACTACTTAGGAATTGGCATTTATAATCAATCAGTCTCTTCTTTTTACTTCTTTACAGCCTTTGCACACAGAGATGGTTACTTGTACTGTTAGTTGTATTCTTTGTTCCACATGTCAGCCCAGAATTGGGCTGTAAGGCCTGTCATGGAGGCTGATTTTGTTTCCTGCCTAAGCTCAGGGCTGATGACATTATCAAGGCTGCGGGTGGAGGTCAAATGGTTAACTTGTTGTAATCCTGACTGCACATGTGCTTTAATGATCATTTTGTTTGGTCTCCTGTTTAGCAGTGAGATCATATAGAAGCTAAAATGGCCTTAGGCATTGCTGCTCAACCTGTGGCTCTCCAGCTGTTGCAGAACTGCAAGTCCCATCATGCTTCTGCCTTTTGGAGTCATGCTTGTAACTGTCAGCCTTGCAATGCCTCATGGGATTTGTTGTAGTTCTGCAACAGCTGGAGGGCCACAGGTTGAGCACTCATGCCGTACAGCACAGGTGTCAAACACAAGGCCCGTGGGCCAAATCCGGCCCTCAAGGCCATTTCATGTGGCCCTTGCACCTCTCTTGCAACTGCAGGAGAGCTCCAGCCCTCTTCTTGTCCTCCTCCAGACCCTGTACTTTTTGCTTTTCAGCAATGCCTACAGCTTCTTCCCAGCAGCAGCACAAGATAAGGGGGGTGCACTGTGATGTAAGGGAGGGAGGGGGACTCAATTTCTGATGGTGGAGAGGCTCTTGACGTCTTATGTAAGAGTATGGGATGCTCTGGACATCTAGTCTTACAGATACAACCAGCCCTTTTGAGGGCAATAATAATGCTGATGCTGCCCGCGATTAAATAAGGTTTGCACACCTGCCGTACAGCATTGACCCCAACCTAACACTTCTGCTGTGATAGGGAGAGACAAAATACAACCAACAAAATAAACAAAATCAATATTAAAAAAGTCTCTTAAGAGGTAAGGCTGTAACACAATAGGGATTTCTATCCCCTACCTTTTACAAATGTATATTGATGCTGGTGGTAGTAGGTTAAAGGAGCGCCGATCTCAAAATAAGAGGCCAACTTGGATATAAAGATCGTAGTTTTATTGGTAGTAGCAGAACATGTTGAAGCCCAAAAGATGGTTAAATGTGAAATGATGGTAACCATCTTTCTGGCTTCAACATGTTCTGCTACTACCATTAAAATGACAATCTTTTTATTTAAGTTGGTCTCTTATTTTGATATTGGGCGCTCCTTTAACCTACTACCACCAGCACCTTGGGAAATGACCACGAAGGCCGTACCTAAAGGCAGCAGCCCAAGCCCTTCAAAAGGGCCTACCGCCACCTTTCTATTCAGTTGGGCCGGATTCATGGGGAGCTAATTCCCCCAAGCTGCCCCCATCACCTACCCACAGACCCTCTACCATGTAGGCCAGTCCAGCGCAGTCATCAACTTTCAAGAAATATATATTGATGGGTAGCTCACCTTTTGAGTCCCTAAAGGCTCGTACACACGAGTCGAAATTCGGCCGTGAATTTTCGTCCGACGACCAATCGGCCAATTTTCGGCTTGTTAGTATGGTGCTCTCGAAAAACCGACTCCGACTTTTCGGCCGAAAAAATTCTGGCGTGCAGGCTATAAAATTTTTGTCCACCGTCAAAACACATCCGATTTTCGTGCAGTCAGTACAGATTTCGACAGGGAAAAAGCTAATGAGCAAGACTGGGCATGCTCAGAGATGAAAGAACACAAAGAAAGGAATCCAACACATAACATCACTTCTGAAATGTAATTCTGTCAGACGACAAAATTCGTGTGCAGTCTAGAGCACATTCCAACCAACAGACACCACTCTGGACAAACGACGAACGACCGGTCGGCGGAAATTCGTTGCGTGTGTACGAGGCTTAAGTCTGCCACCATACATGTCCTGGCTGTGGAAAGATAGTTACAATGTGCACATCTGCATTGGGAGAATTCTCAGCAAAACAGATGAGCGGCCTAGAAATTTGCAAGAATTTGTCAGCAGAACTCGCCTGCAGTGTCCCCGAGCGCCCCGCCCGAAGATGTCCGCTTCCAGGTCTTGATCGCCGGCCGCTGTCATTGGCCGGGCGGGGGATAACGTTACTCCTGCACATGCACCAGAGTTCAGCCAGTCAGATTCAGCATTGCTGAATTTATACAGTGTGCAGCTCAGTGTACAGGGGCAGACAGGCAGGTCGGAGACCAAGCATATCTCTTCTGCATTAAAATTCCTACCTGGCTTCAATTTCCATTATACGTCAATCTGTCAGGATGAAAGATTCCCTGCCTCAGAAGCCTCTGATAGAAGCAGTCATTCTCTGATTGCAGGCACCATAGGACTCTCACTGAAATGGCATCCCCAGCCCTGAAGCTGAATGTGTTCCCTACTCAATTGTGATCTGATTGGGACAACACCATGTATAGATTTATTACCATCCGTTCTATTCACTACCCATACATAGATGTGACTGAGGCTGGAAATA
>NC_138777.1:12587512-12590012 GCF_965119305.1 Pelophylax lessonae | reverse complement strand
TTTCTTGCAGGATCAACCGTTCTTTTTTTTTTTTTTTTCTTTTTTAAATTATTAAACCGATCGAACAAAACACTTTTAGGCCTCATGCACACTGGGACTGCCTTTCCTCCTGCAGCAGTGTTTTGGCAGAAAACGCTTGCCACATGTAGTGCGTTTAAGTACGCCAAGCACCTGCGTGTTCATTTAGTTGGCCAGAATATTTATTCTGCCCATTAAAATGGATTAACGTTCAAGTTCTAAACACACCTAGCATTAATGTGTATTTATGGTTTTCAGCCGAAACGCTGAATGCAGCCAAACCCCCCTTTACACAGCAACAGAGCTGAAGCTGTAAATCGCAGGCTGTGTGCTGGAGCTCCTCCCCTGTTACTTTTTTTTTTTTCTTTTAATGTCAGGAAAACTTGTCAGAAGTGACTCATGCTGATAGCAGAGGAAGGAGGCAGCAGGCAGAAATGACACTCTGCAGTTTTAGTAAATCAATCCCTGAGCGCAAAATCTGGTGCAGCTGTGCCTGGTAGCCAATCAACTTCCAACATCAGTTTGTTCAATTAAGCTTTGACAATAAAACCTGGAAGCTGATTGGTTTCTGTGCAGAGCTGCACCAGATTTTGGTGGATCTGAATGGACGCCACATGCATCTCTATGGGACATCGGATGTCAGCGGGGACATGTCCGCTGACATCCGACCCGATCCGTCAAATCTGGACAGATGGAAACCCTATTTTCCATCCATCCAGCAGGTCGGATCGGATAGGATCGGTTGAGAACGGACCGATGGTCCGTTCCCATCCGATTCCCTCATAGAGATGTATGGGGCTCTGACAGCTGTGTCTCCGCACACAGCGCGGAGACACAGCTGTCATCCTCCTGCTCAACGGGCGATCGGCGGATCGATCCCCCGCTAAGATAAACGGAGTTCGCCGACGGAGCGGATAGTGTAAAAGGGCCCTAAGTGTCATTTCTGTCTGCTTCCTCCTTGAGACAAGTACATACTATAGAGGGATATGCTTTATATTGCATGAACCACTTTAACCAGTTCTGGACCAGAAGGATTTGCCCCCTCAGGCCCCTTTCACACTTGTGCGACTTCAAAGTCGCACAATTTTACAGCGATTTTGACGCGACTTTGTTGCGAGTTTGACTGGGCTTATAATGTCTTTTCCTCAAAACGTATCAAAATCGTGCCAAAAGTAGTGCAGGGACTACTTTGGAGTCGGTGCGACTTCAAGTTGCACAGATATCAATGGGGCTCATTGGAAATAATGGAGAACGACTTGTCATGCGATTTTGCAGTCCCGAATCGCATGACAAGTTGAACAAGTGTGAAAGGGGCCTTAATGACCAGGCCATGTTTTGCAATTCGGCACTGCGTTACTTTAACGGACAATTGCGCAGTCGTGCGACACTGTACCCAAATAAAATGTATGTCTTTTTTTTCCGACAAATAGAACTTTCTTTTGGTGGTATTTGATCCCCTGTGCGATTTTTTATTTTTTTTTTTATTTTTTTATTTTTTTTTTTTATTTTTTTTTTTTATTTTTTGTGCTATAAACAAAAAAGGGCGACAATTCTGAAAAAAAAAAACAATAATTTTCACATTCTGCTATATAACATTCCCAAAAAAAAAATTAACAATCAACATTTTTTAACATTTTAGGCCAATTTGTTTTCTGCTACATATTTCTGGTAAAAAAAAAATTGCAAAAAGCGTATTTTAAACGGTTTGCCGAAAAGTTATCGCGTCTACTAACTACAGGAAAGATTTGTCATTTTTTATTGTTTTTTTTTTTTTTTTTTACTAGTAATGGCGGCGATCTGCGATTTTTTTTTTTTTTTTTTTTTTTTTTTTTTTTTTTTGCGGGACTGCGACATTGCAGAGGACAGATCGGACCCCTAACTGACATTTGACACTTTTTTGGGGGTACCAGTGACATTATTATAGTAATCAGTACTAAAACTATGCACTGTTACTGTAATAATGCCATTTGCAGGGAAGGGGTTAACCCTGGGGCGATCAAAGGGTTAAATGTGTACCTAGGGGTGTGTTTCTAATTGTATGGGGGCAGGGCTTGTGAAATTATCACAGAAACCTGTGATCCTATATAGCAGTGGTCCTCAACCCTGGTCCTCAGGGCCCACTAACAGGCCAGGTTTGCAAGATAACTGAAATACATCCCAGGTAATATAATTTGCTGCTCAGTGATTGCAGTATTCTAGTCTGCATCTCCCCAAGGTAATACTTAAAATCTGGCCTGTTAGTGGGCCCTGAGGACCGGAGTTGAGGACCACTGCTATATAGCATCACAGGCACTCTGTGATCATTCCAGGGAGAAGAATGGTCGGCTGTGTTTACAACAGCTGACCGTTGTTCTCTCTCAGCGGGGAGTGATCGCGGGTGTCAGGTGGCAATCGGAGCCGCCTGCCCCGTGCATCAGAGTCCCTGCTGCCGAACGGGGGTGGGAGTGCGCCGCCGGCGGCGCGTGCTCACCCCCTAGCTGCA